>NW_027639663.1:0-84298 GCF_949606895.1 Notothenia rossii
TTTTTAATTGAAGTATTATTGTATTGGAGACATGCCGAAATTCTTGAGTGCCACTTCACCTCAAGTGTTGGTCAAGCTTTAATCATTCCCCCTTAAGCAGGGCTTTAAAGTGAGATGCCCGTTTTTTTAATGGGGTTTGGGGTAAAGGTGGTTTGTCTTTTTCTACATCTCTTGTTTGTGCTTGTTCCCCAGGCTCGTTATGTCGGATGAAGATTCGCGTTCCAGCACCAACTCTTCCTCCTCTTCATCGTCAACACATCATCAGGACTCAAACACACCGAAGAAACGAGAAAGCAAAGCCAGCATGAACAAGTCCTCCAAACTCCTCTGCACCAGTGCCAAGAGGTGGGCTGTTTTTCAGGAGGAGCACACGTTTTGATATTCTGCCACTTATTTCCAGGCTTGATTTTCAGCCTTTTAGTTTTTTTTTAAAGAGGCCCTATTCTGATTTTTGGGGGTTTCCCTTTCCTGTATTGTGTTAAATAGGTTTGTGTGCATGTAAACAGTCTGCAAAGGCTACAGCACAGGCAGTGTGAGAACAATAAAGAGCTTTTTGTTCATTTTAGTATGGAGACATGTAGTGAGCATTTGTAGGCGTGTTTCGTACTAGATCACAGAGAAGCAAAACGTTTTCTTTTCTTTAACAATCAGTACATTTGTTGCAAAGCATCCTTTTCCCATATTTCATTCACAGCATTTGTTAAGAGTTTAGCATTTAATGCATGTGTTTTATTTTTGCAGAATCCAGAAGGAAGAATCCAGAAGGAGTTGGCTGACATTACATTGGATCCACCACCAAACTGCAGGTGTGTGTGTGTGTGTGTGTGTGTGTGTGTGTGTGTGTGTGTGTGTGTGTGTGTGTGTGTGTGTGTGTGTGTGTGTGTGTGTGTGTGTGGTGTGTGTGTGTGTGTGTGTGTGTGTGTGTGTGTGTGTGTGTGTGTGTGTGTGTGTGTGTGTGTGTGTGTGTGTGGTGTGTGTGTGTGTGTGTGTGTGTGTGTGTGTGTGTGTGTGTGTGTGTGTGTACATTAATTATGTTATGAGAAATGAATGCAAAGTAATCTTCGTGTGGTGCCAGGTTGAAGACAGCCCCTCACAAACTCCTTTGTCGACTTCTTGAACACAGTAGTATGTACTAGTACTATGCAACTTGACCGTGAAGTCAGAACCTCTGACTCTTGGACACATTGTACGTGATAGGCTAAGGGGCGGAACCTCTCTAAGCGGTTGACCAATCACAACAGTCGGCCAGCTAACCAATCAGAGCAGACTGGGCTCTGGTTTCAGACAGAGGGTGAAAAGAGGTGCTGCAGCACAGGCAGTATGAGACAAATAAAGAGCTTTTTGAACATTAAAGCATGGAGACATGTCCCAGTAGAGACACTACATACTGATATACACCTGAACATCAGCAGGAGAGGACTCTTTAAAGTAGAGACACTACATACTGATATACACCTGAACATCAGCAGGAGAGAACTCTTTAAAGTAGAGACACTACATACTGATATACACCTGAACATCAGCAGGAGAGAACTCTTTAAAGTAGAGACACTACATACTGATATACACCTGAACATCAGCAGGAGAGGACTCTTTAAAGTAGAGACACTACATACTGATATACACCTGAACATCAACAGGAGAGGACTCTTTAAAGTAGAGACACTACATACTGATATACACCTGAAAAAGATAATCACATGTCCTCTTTAATATCTTTTGTCCTCCTCTGCTGCTGCAGGAGTCAGATTTGGTAAAACTCTGTGTTATTGTTAGAAAGGTAAAGCTCAGCAAAAATGAAACTGCTGAATGTCAGCGCTCTTCTTGGTGTGTGTGTGTGTGTGTGTGTGTGTGTGTGTGTGTGTGTGTGTGTGTGTGTGTGTGTGTGTGTGTGTGTGTGTGTGTGTGTGTGTGTGTGTGTGTGTGGTGTGTGTGTGTGTGTGTGTGTGTGTGTGTGTGTGTGTGTGTGTGGGTGTGTGTGTGTGTGTGTGTGTGTGTGTGTGTGTGTGTGTGTGTGTGTGTGTGTGTGATACTGAAGTGAATGAGACGGATATAAAATGTCGTCTGAATGTCAGTCAGAGGAACATCAGTCTGTATTCTTGTACAGGAATTCAGATTTAATACAAAGGGATGTGTGTTATATTTTTAAAGCACATCAGTTCATTTCCATCATCTTGTTTCGGCCACTATTGAAACAAAGTCTACATGTCCTGTCTGGCTTTTGGCTTAGTGAAAACCCTACAGTCTGTCCAGTGTAAAAGTGAGGATTTCCTTATCAGTGTGAAGCGTTAATTAGGGATAAGTGCAGATTCAGACTGTTTGTTTGTGAGATTACGTCCTGACATTTCCTTCTTCTGTTATTACAAACCACACACACAGAAACCACTGATCACAGAAACCACTGATCACAGAAGCGCTGTGCAGAATAACTGAATAATAGATTGTCTCCTTATTTACACACTGTGTTTTGCTTGTGCAATTCAGTCTTTATTTGTATCTGAATAAGAGTCCTGCTTATCATTTAATTGAAACTGCAAAGTGAAGTTTGGAGCGCATCATCGAGCAGGAAATTGTGTGAGAATATCTCTAGTGTTAGCAGAAGCTGGTGTTGACTCTGTTCAGTTTTATCTCCTAATGATCTTTTCTTTTATCACCCTCACCGTGCTCACATAATGACTCACACGGGCGATTGCTTTTTATTGTTTTTAATGAATTACCAATATGACTTGGACTGGAGTTTTGACTGCAACACATTTAGAAAGATGGTGCTGATGGAGTCATTTAGCAGATTTTGAGTGCTGAACCAGAATAAGCCTCAGTATGTGGAGGATAAACGGAAATAAAATGAGAATTAAAATCTGGTTAGCCTCCTCAGGCTGAGGGTCTACAGCCAGGAGGTGGAGGCTGTGTGAAATATGGGTTGAAATATGATTGCACAATGAATTGGAGTGTAGAATAATGATGCCACCAGCATTTAGTTCCTCGTCTTGCTTTAAAGAGTCCTCTCCTGCTGATGTTCAGGTGTATATCAGTATGTAGTGTCTCTACTTTAAAGAGTCCTCTCCTGCTGATGTTCAGGTGTATATCAGTATGTAGTGTCTCTACTTTAAAGAGTCCTCTCCTGCTGATGTTCAGGTGTATATCAGTATGTAGTGTCTCTACTTTAAAGAGTCCTCTCCTGCTGATGTTCAGGTGTATATCAGTATGTAGTGTCTCTACTTTAAAGAGTCCTGTCCTGCTGATGTTCAGGTGTATATCAGTATGTAGTGTCTCTACTTTAAAGAGTCCTCTCCTGCTCATGTTCAGGTGTATATCAGTAGTGTCTCTACTTTAAAGAGTCCTCTCCTGCTGATGTTCAGGTGTATATCAGTATGTAGTGTCTCTACTTTAAAGAGTCCTCTCCTGCTGATGTTCAGGTGTATATCAGTATGTAGTGTCTCTACTTTAAAGAGTCCTCTCCTGCTGATGTTCAGGTGTATGCAGTGCCTCGACTCGCACATGTGTCAAACTCAAGGCCCGGGGGCCAAATCAGGCCCGTGGTGGGTTTAATTTCGGCCCACAGGATAATTTCTAATTACTATTAGATCTGGCCCGCCGGTATATTGCACGCACACCTTCACTCAATCCTGAGGGTTTCCTCAGAGCCTGACCCCAAACATTGATGAACTTGCACCCAAGATGAGATGCCAAGTATCTGCTTGAACTAGCATCACAGAGCAGCACACTGAGTTTCAATGGATGTTTCCTTCTGTACTTTTTCTCTCACGACAACAGGGCATGTTTGTTTTTTTTCTTTGAGGGAAATAGTTTTTTAGAAGCTGTTGTTGGCCTGTGGGAAAATGCAATCATAAGAAATTACTTTGGAAAAGCTGCAGATAGAGCCATAAGAAATGAATACAACTGATTATTTAATGTTTAATGTTGTTTTTATAGGCAATAATTTGAGCTTTGTTAGTTCCAGGTTTAATATGTGCAATAAATTCATTTCAATACGTTCTGCAATAAACATTGAACCAGTCCGGCCCTCGACTAGTACCCATTTTTTTTATTTTGGCCCACTGTGTATTTGAGTTTGACACCCCTGTCTACTGGGACATACGCTAGCCAATAGGAGCGCAAGTTTTACATACTGATGTCATCACATTCCAGAACTTGGGGATTTGAGCCTTTGCAGACCATTTACATGCACAAAAACAAACACACAACAGAAAAGGGAAACCCTCCAAAAACAGAGCCTCTTTGAAAGCCTTAATGTTCCCTGTTTCCTGACAGTGCTGGTCCTAAAGGAGACAACATCTACGAGTGGAGGTCCACCATCCTCGGCCCCCCCGGCTCCGCGTACGAGGGGGGGGTGTTCTTCCTCGACATCGCCTTCACACCAGACTACCCCTTCAAACCTCCCAAGGTGAGAGCAGAAGTATTGTTGGCTTGCAGCGAAGCATTTTGACAGATGTCTCTATTTCAGAGGTGTCACTTTCATACTTCATATTCTCCACTAGAGGGCAGCAAAGCAGTTTGACATTTAAGGCCAATCAGCAGTTTGTAATGGGTCCTCTTTATTCCCTGGGTTCCTCTGTTATATTATATAAATTGATTAATTTAAATGGATTTAGGCATACGATAAAGCATGTTCCTTTTTGTTTTATTCATGCTGTATGGATTTGTTTTTGTATGTTGTAAAAATTCCAAAACAAATTTTGACTTTGACTTCCCATATATCCAAAATTAAACACCTCATAAAATCTGACCTGAAAGCTTTTCTTAATCATCGTCCAATCTTCTGACATTCAGTATATATTTAATTTATTTAATAACTACATGTCTATAAGTGCATTTGTGTTGGATTAAAGTGAAGGACGTGTCAGAAATAAATTACATTTGACCTTCATGGGTTTGATATACATTTAAATTTGACTGGAATGCCAAAGTTTACAATGCAACGGTCATTAGAGTTTGAGTTTAGCTTAAGAGAGTCTTGTAAATATATATATATGTTGTGTGTGTGTAGGTGACCTTCCGCACCAGGATCTACCACTGCAACATCAACAGTCAGGGTGTGATCTGTCTGGACATCCTGAAGGACAACTGGAGTCCTGCTCTCACCATCTCCAAGGTGCTGCTGTCCATCTGCTCCCTGCTCACTGACTGCAACCCTGGTGAGAGACACACACACACACACACACACACACACACACACACACACACACACACACACACACACACACACACACACACACACACACACACACACACTGTGCTCACTGACTGCAATTCTGGTGAGACAAACATACTCACTCTCACATACACACATATGCACATACTAGAGATGTTAAGATTCACCGATTCGCATCGGTGCACCGGCATAAACGTTCAAGATGCGAGTGCACCGGTTGAAAGAGTGCACATCGGCTACAGTTTGGGTTGAACTCGCGATGCATCGATTGCGTAGCGTCTTTGCATCGGTAAAAAACCGATTCATTCATATAAAATCCCCTTATCTTGTCAACGTTCAGCAGAGTCGATCTTTGATATTTGCTTCGCCACTACGGAGAACGAGAGTCTCAGTTATCAACACACACGGAAGTTGAGGAGAAAGAGAAACACAGCGCACCGACAAATACCTACAAATCAAACGTTTGGCAACACTTCGGATTGTTCAAGAAAGACGGTGTAATAGTCATTTATGCTATATAGTTGACCGCAGGTCATGGAGAGTAATAAGGTATCCGTAGACCTTTGTATGAGGTATCTTTATTACTTAACAGGTCTACAGCCATGATAAATAGATCAGTCCTAGATGCGGACTTGCATACACACAGTATCACTCCGCAGCCGCACCCCATCAGTAACGTCCTGATGGTATATGTGCGCGGCACTATTTACTACAGACGGTCAACTTGAAAAATCACTCGCAAATTGTTAACGATGCCGAGCCGCTTTAAAGTACACAAGTAGTACGAGGAACTTAGCGACGCACATAAAGAGGCGACATGGGGTCTGCGGCTGAAAAGAGAAACCTGAAAGTGAGACATATGAGTTAAATCACTCAGTGAGGTGTTCTGTCAGAGAGAGGTGTTTAGCTTACAGCAGCCTGTGACGGCCAATAATAATTTAAATGTCTTCCTTACTGTAAGCAGTTATGAAATACCTGTTTGTGAAAGGTTATTTGTTTTCTTTATTGTTCAGATAGAAACCACTGCTTTCTGCTCACTGGTGAGTTAGCCTCTGAGTGTTAAGCACATCAGGCTGGCAGCTGTATGGGCATTGCTCTATTGTAGCTGTTATTTGCACATTGTTAATCATGAGCAATGCATCCTTACATTGTTTAACTGTGAGGTGTTATACAATTGTACTCTGGAGAGCTTTTAAAGGTAAAAAAATAAACGGCATGATGGGATGTGCAGTACCAAATATGTAAAGCACTTTTTTGTTAATGTATGATTTGCTGCATAAGGAATAAAACAAAAATCCTCTGTCGTACCATATTGAAGTATCATTATTTTTGCATCGTGTTGAATCGCATCGTATCGCCCCGAATCGCATAATGTTGAATCAAATTGTATCGAACTGTATCGCAACAGGGGTGAATCGTATCGTATCGCATCGCCTGGTGTTTCAAAGGTATCGTTAATGTATCGTATCGTGGCAACGTATCGAGATGCGCATCGCATCGGCCTCAGTGATGGAGATGCACATCCCTAGCACATACTGCTCACTGACTGCAACCCTGGTGACACACACACACACACACACACACACACACACACACACACACACACACACACACACACACACACACACACACACACACACACACACACACACACTCTCTCCATTCTACTACATTTAAAGTAGCTACTCACTCACTCACACACATTGTTACTTCCTGTTTATAATCGTGAGGTGTTGTTTGTGTTCTCAGCCGACCCTCTGGTGGGAAGCATTGCCACACAGTTCACCACCAACAGAGTGGAGCACGACCGGATAGCCAAGCAGTGGACCAAGCGCTACGCCACATAATGAACCACAGCATGGGGGGGGGGATTTTTATCTCTGAAATGAAAATCTTAATCCTTTTGTTGTTTATTGTATTTTTATTATAAGTTATCTCCGACCCATTTATACCCAAGCCTGGCAATAATGAGTTTTTAGTTTGTGCTTGAAGATGGATGCTGATGCTAATATGCTAACTGTGTCACAGCATGAATCCCAGTTCCAATTATATCATGTAACATATTCTCACGTGTTAAATTCTCCCTGTTTTTGGAAAAGGTGTTAAGATACGGATGGATGTTGGTTGTGATTTGTGTTCTCTTCCGATTAATAGCTTGTTCTGTTTGTCTTCAGTATTAAACATTACCAACTGCCTTTGTTTCAATCAGGAGAGACTTGTTTTTTTGAGTAAACGCAATAACAACACACACCACTGGGGGCCAAGCAAGGCATCCAAACTGAGTAAAACAAATCGTATGGAAGGAACACGAATTAGAAATGTCCGATTAAGGCATCTAGGTGGCTTGGATAGAAATCAAGGAAGGAAGGAAGCCGTGACATATGTCGAGGAGGAAAATGAGGAAGAACTCGTTCAATTAGAATCTGGTGTGTAAATAAATTACCATTGCATGTTATTCGTTCATTTTCTTTGTTATTGGGGTACATGTTTGACGAGGGGCTTATAGTGGTTACAATGGTGGGGCCAGTGAAATAGAAAAACATAATAATTAGAATTCTGAGGAGAAAGAAATCTATTTTGTTCTAAACCCCCCCCCCCCCCCCCCCGATATTTCTGATTTTAACATCTGGGAGGTCCGTTGGTTATGTCCTGCGCGGCTCGGCCAGCACCCAGGTCAATCAGTCATAGAAAGTCCGAACAATTTTTGCAGTGAGCGAAACGGCAACGTAGCTGCTTATGTCTTTGTTTGTTTTTACATGTCTCGTAGTTTACTCCACTGAGTGTTGACAAGAAACACGTGTAGACGAAATGTGTTTTGTTTTGAGGTACGCAAAGGCGCGTAGTGGCACAAGTGACGTTACGCAATTCAGATTTGCGTACCTGCGTACCAGTTATGTGCACGCCCTGATTATCTTATTGAGGGGGAATTGTACGGGGCTTCAGAAAAAACAGGCCAGGCGACGCCACTGTGTGAATCATTAAAGGATAATAGTCTGGCCTTCGATCAAGGAGCAATGTTCAAATGGATGGAGAATGCATCCATACCATTTTTGTTATTATTATTAATTCATTAAGTTAATTATTGTTAGTGTACTGTATGAACACTACAAACATCATTCCATCTCAGTTTGCATGTGCTTACTACTAAAAAGGGAAGAACTATAGTTTAGCAACATCAAATAATGTTTGATTGAATGAACTATACCATACACCGGTAAAGGTTTGAATAGAGGTTTTATTATTGCAGTAATAGTGGTTTATTTACACAGTTTTAAGTACTTTTCCTTACAGTATGCTGTGCTTTGTTGGATCAGCTGACCTTACACAACCTGCTCTGTCAGTGTGAAGTCTCCCTCTCGTGGCCAATTTGCTGCTCTACACCTTTTGCCTATCTTTTCTAAAACTGACAGAAAATAGCTAATGCTTTGAAAGACCACCCTTTTCTCTTCTGTTATTTCTACTGACCATACCACCAATAAAACTGCTGTCCTAGTCATTTTTAATACAACAAGAAATGAAATGAGCAGTAGGTAAGTATATTTGTGCAAAGCATGGTCACAAATAAGTACTTTATTGATGTGCATCAATAAAACATTTTTAAAAATCGTACATTTTGTTCTATTCTGAAACATCTGACTTTAAAACAGTGTTTTATGAATTTGTTTTCTTGCAGCAAACAAAGACAAATCTACATAATGCATACGCAGGCACTGCCAGACTGGGAACTCCTGCCAACAGAAAGATGATCACGTATATCCAAGAAGGGTAGGGTACTGAAGCCAGAGACGGGAACTTCTCCTGTTATTCACAAAACATTATGATTTAGCCCATCTGGTGAATATCCAAATTACCTAAGTATGATTGACCAAAGTCAGTTTGATTATGATATACTGTATCATTGAGAAACAACATTTACTTGAAGATATTGAGCATGCATGGTGGCTGATCACAGAACTTGTCTACTTACAGAGTCGGGATCCCAAACTGAGTACGTGAGCGCTTCTTGGACTTGTGTCACCAGGTAGAAAACTAAAATAACCAGCACAATTAGAGGACTGGTGAACCTCCATGAAATCTGCCAAAAGATAGAGGGCTTGTATCCAACCATGAACTCAAAGTCCTCATTGAACCTGCCACATAAGAGGGTTTTAGTTAGTTTTGAAATGAGTCATGAAATCAAGCCTGTATTATTGGATTTCGTTTACCCACCTCCATCCATTTCAGTTTAATAACTGGCACAGCATAATGCTACTAATATGCATCATGGTTATTTTCCAGATGATTAACCAAACATAAATAAACTCTATGTGCTAGAATATGTTGAATCACTGACCTATCAATGCCGTAGATGTATACAACAGCTATCATCTCAAACAATCCAATGGTCAGGAGTGGAACAGATCCAGCAAAGTTGTCAAAGAGAGTTACCCAATAAAGCCCTGAATTCTGGGCAAACAGGAGACAGATGATGAAGGCTATGGCACATGTTAAACCTGAAACAAACATACACAAGCTTGTGTTAAAACGTAAACCAGGGACGAATACCAAAAGTGTTTTATCGAAGATGGAAAACAAATCTTTGAAACCAAGTTACCTGTCAGTACTTCATGGGGCCAATTTTTAGGGAATACATTCAGATCTTTCAATGGGACCACCACTCCTTCAATGTTGCCAAACAGGGTCGAGAGGCCTAAGCTGAAAAGCATGACGAAAAGGAGTACGGACCAGATTTGAGAACCAGGCATCTTGGTTATCGCTTCTGTGAACACGATGAAGGCCAGACCTGTTCCCTCCACTCCCTGCACAAACACAAGGAAGTCATAATGCAGGTAGGAGCAAATAACTGGCAATATGGCCGACATTCATCAATATAGTCACCTCACTAAGAAGTGTCTGCATGTCACAAGTTTTGATGTCCAATCCAAGAACTATATCAGGATAAAAGCTGTTGAGACTATTAAAGGACTCCTCATAGTTGCTTGTGGTGATGTTGTCTTCAGGGAGCTCAAATGTATTTAATAATTTCATGATGTTACTATAGGAATAGAAGTCACAGATTAGCACATTTGTATTGTACATGAGAAGATTAATTCAGATTTGTCTATTTTACTACATTATTTAGATGTCAACTAGTAAAGTGAAGAGTCCATACTACAAGTGTAAAGGGACCCTTACCTTTTGTGACTCAAATGCCCACAATCTAACCGATACAATTGTGACGGCTTCAAAGTAAAAGCAAGGTAGAATATACGTGTAGGACTTCTCATTTATAAAAACATTGAAACCGAGGCATGTGACTGACTACTCACTCACTGATACAGGTATCATATTTTTCAGTTGCTCTGAAGCCAATGATGGAGTAAGTAACTGCTGCGGCATACACTGAGGTGAGGCTAGTCACGACCGACAGGATCACAGCATCTTGCACGCAGTTGTTGCTTGGGAAAGGAAATAAGCAAAAATAAATACATTAGCTTCGGTTCAATCAAAGTGTGCAAAATGAGACTTGAACTTGAAATTAAGAATCATCACATGTGCTTTAAATGTGTCTTACTGAACAGGGTTGTAGCTTGAAAAGGAGATGAGGCCTCCCCACCCCAAACCAAAGGCATAAAAGACCTGGGCACCTGCATCCAGCCAAGTGGATGGTTTGATCAACTCATTCACCTGCAAAGGAGAGGCACACATTTGAATGCGCCTCTGAGTTATGAGATTCAACGTTCCTATGAAGATTTGAAACATACGTCTGGTGTAAAGAGGAACTTGAGTCCAGTCATGGCACCTTTTAGAGTCAGTCCTCTGATCAGGAAGATGCCCAGTACTATGTAAGGCAAGATGGCTGTGACGTACACTGCCTGATGTCAACGACAAGGAAACATGGAATTATTGATATTTGGCAAAAGTTCTGAAAGTAGTGGAGTAGATGGGACTTGTTTACAGTTTGACTTTCTTTAAGTTCAACAAACCTTGCCTGCTGTGCTGATTCCCCGTATGCAGCAGATTGCCACAATTGTCCAGGCAGTTAACAGGCACAGCACTATGGGCCAGTTGATTCCTCCAGAGTCAGCTATAGAGGCGGTACTACTCAAAGTCACTCGGTAGAAATAATAATCAACAGTGGAGCTCTGTTCACACTCTGCTACAAATCCTATAGGGGCAACAAATACAAAAACAATTATGAATTGTGGATGCTCTCTGTGTGCATTATGTGGGGCTGAAACTGTATGTATACACACCTGTCCCATTTTCATTAAGAGGACACTGGGTCCAAGGCAGCGGGTTTTGAAAAGAATTGAAAAGATACCAAATGATCCAGGCTACTAGGGTGTTGTAATAAAGTCCAACCAATAAGGACACCAGCATTGATGCTATACCTAAGAGACAACATCATTAATTATGATTCTCCCAGGAAGCCAAATGCTTGTTGATAACTTGTGTGTTGTTTATAAACTTACCAACACCTGTCAGATAAGGGTTGATGGACCTCCACACTCCTACACTGCCTTTCCTGAGACGCTGACCAATGGCAAACTCCAGCAACAAGAGAGGCATTCCTTCCAGCACCATCAGGATCAGGTAGGGAATCAGAAAGGCACCTAAAACATTTCACGTGATTGGGAGGTAGGACATTGATGATAATATGCATGAAGAGCAGCTTGAGTGCAGGCACATTTTTATTTTATGCCAATGCAGATTTTTCTATTGTCATGCTTAAACTTTGGATTGGTGCGATTTGATTGATTTGTTGTTTAGGCTAAATTAAGTTCAAGTTGTCTGATTAATAAAAGTGTATGGCCCATATCACTATCCATATATCTGCTGCATGTCCAGGTATTATGCCTGTGTAAGTAGAGTGTTGCTGATAACAACATCCTTATGGGCCTTCTATAGGTTGAAATGTGACATGTATATAAATGTTTAACAGAAGTTAGGTATTAACTACAGAATACTTGTTTCAGGCTACACATTTGTTGTTATGAGATGCAATAAGTGTATGACTTTAACACATTAAACACTTACAGCAGATTAAAGTATAATATTGATTTAAATCCATAAAGATTGTTTTCCCTTTGCTGTAAAGCTGCTTCTACTTTAAGCGTATACATGTCTTTGAAACCTGTCCCACTTCCTGTGTCTAACAGTGAACCTTTTAACACTACACTTTTGAAAACAAAAACACGTACACACAGATGTATGCAGTATGAAGGAATTCTTAGCATTCATTTTCAACTCAAGCCAATAAAGAGCTCTGTCTTTAGCTCAGGCCAAAGGTCTTTCTACCGAAGGCATCTTACTTTTGAGAATCATTAATGTACAGCAACTTGAAGGAGCCTTAGGACACTTAGTCTTCTGTGAATTTCTTATATATTTAACTTTCCTTTTAGCTTTAGGTTGGTAGCCTTTTGCAGGACCATTTATTTTGTTTGAATTATATTGTTAACTTATCGGATAAACACAGATACATCGAACAATGCCTTTTGTTCCCTTTATATCCAAATAAATTGACCCTCGGTACCTTTTCCCCCTCTCTAATCTGTCAAACATTAATTCCACAGCTTTCGGTCTTACCTCCTCCATGACTTTGACACAAGTAAGGGAATCGCCACACGTTGCCGAGCCCAATGCAGAAGCCCACACAGGTTAAGATGTACTGGGCTTTGTTGTCCCACTTGGGCCTGTCATCCTCCTCCTTATCCATCCTGTCCAGATCCTCATAGCTAGGGATCCGGAGATCCAGTCCGGGGTTAGGAAGTACCAGCCTCATGCTTACCACATGTGCACTGAACCAGAGAAGTAGAGTCTACTGTGTTCGAAGCATTTGTGAGTGGTTGGGGTGCATGTGATACACAGTAGCACGTAGCAATGTTGAAACAGGTTTATGATCTTTTACTTTATCTGTTGTTGGCCATAAATTAGCAAGTGAGTTCATTCTTTCTACTTTGAGCTTTATGTACTTTTAAGTAATATGTACATTTCAAATGTCCAACATTTCATGCCATTCTGCAAGATTTAAAACAATGATTGTTTATATTACAGGTGAGAAAAGATCATTCAAATACTTTGATAATTTGTTAATCCAGTCTTTATTTTTAAGTGCTTTATTTACACTCATTGTCGATGTAAATAGACAATATCAAAAAAGAGATTTCATTTGTTACAGCTGTTGCCAGGAGGATCCTTAAGAGCGTCTGTAAACTCATGAAGTTCTGCATGATTTATTTTAATAGCATATCAATTCTCTTAAGTCTCAACTGCTGAGAGGATTATTAACAGATCATAACCCAACAGTTTATGGCAGTTTAAGTGCAGTAATAAACTGAAACTTAAAAATGCTTTACAGTAGCCCTCTACAATAAGTACAACAAGACAACAGTGTTATAAAAAGCTCTTTTGCCATTTCGCTTTAAATATCTAAAACATACCTACATATTGTTTACATTCTAACATAACACATTATAATTTGTATATTAGACAATTAGATTAAGTAAACTCACATTTATCCAAAGAGTAGCTAGACCTTTTTGGGCACTGAGAGTTAGATTTGAAAACCATCATGTTTGCTAAATGTGAATAGCTACAGCCAATAGCAGCTAAGCTTAGCCTTGTTTAAAACGTGGAAACAGGGACATAGCTAGCCAGTCTCAACTGCTTCTTTCTTTGTAAATATTTAGAAAATAGGATATAGCCAGGCTTGCTGTTTCCCTTTGCCTGAGCCTCTATGCTAAGCTAAGCTAAGCTAAGCTAAATGGCTACTAGCTGTATATTTTATATTTAGAGCACAAACTGGTATCCATCTTCTCATCCAACTCTTAGCAAGAAAGCAAATAGGCACCCAACATATCCAACTACTCCTTTATTTTTTACAACACCCACTTACAGGTCAAACATGATATAGCCTGGCAGAAACCAATATCACAGTAGTACGAAAAGTTAGCAGCAATTATTATTTCCTCCAAAATTATATTATTTTACAGATTCCGATTCACCCTCTGCTTTTCACAGATAAAAGTCAGAAGTCATTAGAGTGCTCTTCTGTGATTGTACCAACCCATGAGAAAGACAAAGTATGGAAGCATAATACACAAATAACAGCACCACAAGTCCATATTCATGTTGCTATTAAATATTTTGTTATTCAATTTAAGTAAAAGATATCTACATCTTCATTTTGTAATTCATTTCTACGTTGGCAGAGATAGTGTCCACCATGTCGTCACTGTAGTCCTCCTTTTTGCAGCATTTAGTCTGGATGAATTTGTAAAGGGCGAACACTGGGACAGCTAAACTGGGAACTCCAGCCAGGATGAAGATGACGACGTTGATCCAGGAGGGAAACGGACGTGCTTCAAGGGTTGGGAAATCAACCTATGGTAAGAGTAAAATAAATGTACAGAAACGTATGAGGTCTGAAATTACAAAGGTGGGTTTCTATAACATCAATTTTAAAGTTATTTTAAGATAGCACATTTAAAAAACATCTTTAAAGGTCCCCTATTATACTGTTTTTTATCAATATATAATAGGTCTCAGATATATACAAAACATGTCTCTGAAGTGTTTGGCTCCAAACACCAAACAGATCATTGCAGCATTACCCATAATCCCCTCTGTTTCAGCCCTGTTTCAAAAGTGCTGATTCTCTGTCTGTTACTTTAGATGAAAAATAAGGAGCCCCTCCCCACGCCCCTCTGAGAGATATTTGATTACAAAGAACACAATGGTGCTCTAGGAGGAGATTCAGGTGATAAGGTGGCGGGGGGGGGGGGGGGGGGGGTTACCTTGGTTGCTGATTGGCTAATGGTTACACAAGTCAAAACATCGTTATGACATCACAAAGTGGCTAAAATCTGATCAGCTCATTTTCAGACAGGTTTTTATATAAATGGATCAGGACGAAAAGAGAGAGAATATTTTTCCCTGAAACTTTCAGAGTCTCTTTCTACAGAGGGGACACATGTTGATGTAGAAAAGACAGGAAAAAGTGGCATTTTGATGAGTAAACTTACCGCCTCCTGGTCCCACACCAAATATGTGAGACTCTTAGAGATTTGGGTTACAAAGTAGAAAATCAAGATGACGACCATAATGAGTGGACTGACCACCCTCCACGTCACCTGCCAGAAAAGATTGGGTTTGTGGCCGATCATAAACTCAATGTCCTTGTTAAACCTGTAGGAAGCAATAAGAGGGAGACATAATGTCAGCTTAGAGTGTATGAAGTCATCCATGGTTGATAACCTTGAACTTTTATGAGTTAGAGTAAATGAAGCAGCCTGTGGGGCTCTGTGTGTGTTTTACATGTTGAAGCTAAACAAGGAAATACAAACTCCACTCTGTTACTTCAATCACTTTTTGTTCTTACGTAACAGAAAGACTACAAACAGGGGAGAAAATAAAGCAATATTTTCTACATATTAAACAATATTACTTATAAGCCACATTTTTTACTGCATAGATCGACAATGTTATTGAAACATTTATTTTCAACATTCCTTAGTGTCGCTACATCTTAAGACAAACTGTAGTTTGTAATCTCTCCTACTGTATGAGGACTGTTCTTTATCTCTGTTCCAAGGTCAGAATTCAATACCCATTTCTTGCTTTGTTTCAACTTCACAAAGAATTGTCTAACTGAGTATTTAATACCCTCATTGGCAATAACAATAATTGATCGTGTCCACTGATAGCACCATAAATTGCCCATCACTTGCAATCACTATCTCAAGGTCCGATCCCCTAAATATATTACGCTAATGATATAACAGTATCAACATGGCCATAAAGTTTTGCAGCTGAACTCGATTTGCTATTTTTGAATCTGATTGCAAACATGGGGCAAAGTGTAAATGTTGTCTTTGCGCCAAGAACTCCTGTTGGCAGAGAAAAAGAGAAACAATACATTTGAAATGAGCTAGCTACAAGTCCTGACCAATGAGGCGCTGGGGCATTTCTCAGAACTTCAGTCAGGGAATTTTAATCTGAAAAACGTGTAATATCGTATGATCAGAGGAAAGTCTGCATGTGACACCCCTTAAACAACGAACATTTGATCTAGGGAAAACATTGCTAAGAAAATATAATGTTAAAAAAGGTCTCGTTAAGGTGTCATGTTTGGAGGCTAGAGCTTGGATACAAATACACTTCCAGACATGCAAGCAAATACTCACCTATCTACGCCATAGATGTACATCACAGCAATCATTTCACATAACCCGATGACCAGCAGTGGGATAGAGCCAGCAAAGTTGTCAAAAAGAGCTAGCCAGTAGTTTCCAGATTGCTGGGTGAAGATCAGTCCACAAGCGCAAGAGATTAAGCAAGTCAGACCTGAAATAAAACAATACAAAGAAGTGAATTCAACCTTTCTGTAAAGCTCTTCAATCAAAATCCTAACCCTATCAAATTGAAAAATAATGGTATATTTATTAGGACATTTGGGAATTTACCAGTGAAAACTTCTTTGGGCATAGATTTAGGCAGTATGTTGAGATCCTGCAAAGGAACCACCACTCCTTCTATGTTCCCAAACATAGTCGAGAGACCAAGGCAGAACAGCATGACAAAGAAGAGGACAGCCCATATGGGAGAAACAGGCATTTTGATGATGGCCTCTGTGAACACGATGAAGGCTAGACCTGTTCCCTCCACGCCCTGAAGGAGAACACCAAATATTTCAAACATTGTCCCTCTGTTAACTCACTGAGGTTAGATAAAAAAGTCTATATTCTAATGTCAAATATTCTATGTATCTACTGACCTGACTGAGGAAAGCCTGCATGTCACAAGTCTGTAATTGCAATCCTTGAATGATGTCTGGATTTGTCTGGTTGAAATGGGACAGAACCTGATCGTAGTTGCCATCTGTGATGTTGTTTTCAGGATAGTTAAAGGCATTCATCAGCTTCAAGATGTTGCTAAAGAAAAAAGCACAGCAAGATAAGTGCAGTCTTAATAAGTCAAAATCAAATCAAATCAAGTTGTATTTATATAGCACATTTATAAACGATTTTTGGTCGAGCCAAATCGCTGTACATATAATAAAAATAGCCTACAGTAGAGGCACTTTACAGCTAATACAACAACACAGTTTGTTCAGAATATCAGTATGACAAAAAGGACACCCTCTGTCCTTAGACCCTCACATCGTACAAGTACAAAGGTCCAGAGAAAACCCACAGTTTAAAGGGGAACATGGGAGAAACCTCAGGGAGAGCAACATATATAGTGAGTTCTAAATATATCTTAAGGCTGCTCTTGTTTTGCAATGACTTACTCTGACGTGCAGTCGTCAAATTTCTCCGTGGCCCTAAAGCCGATGATGGAGTAGATGACAGTGGCGGAGTACACAGAGGTGCAGCCATTGATGATCGAGATGAGAACGGCATCTTGCTCACAGTTGTTGCTAAAAGGCAAAAATGGGGTCATGTGAGGGGAGAAGTTAGTAAGAAGGTTCAATATATGATGTTTAGTTTAGGCAGTGTACTCACTGAATAGAGTTGTAACTGGAGAAAGAGATAAGACCTCCAAAGGCCAAAGAGAAGGAGTAGAAAACTTGAGCACCAGCATCCAACCAGGTCGATGGATTCATTAACTCATCTACCTTAAAGAGAGAACAAAACACCTTAATAAAACGTTTCATTAAGCCAAGATTTCTATAGTAATTATGTCCTGTTTAGATATCTGAACTGTGAGCAAACAATCCTACGCACCTACTGTCCTGGACTTTGTTCATAATTAATATGTGACGCACAATAAGATCTCCTTCATGTGAGATTATAAAAAGTGAATGGACGATTAATTAATTGCTAAACAACATACATTCAGAAATGTTTTTAAGTATTTTGAACCAAGTCAAAATCAAGCTAGACTTTCAGCAATGCTAGTATGGAAATTATAAGAGAAGAATGGCCTAAATCACATCACATACTTACTCATAGCGTCAAATGCTAATGAAGGTATATCTTCTTGCCTAACACTTGGCAAGGGCGGTGAAATCTCATCTCTAATCGTCATATTATTTAACTTTTGCAGAATACCCCAGCTATATCCATTCCTTTTTGTGTAGTAGTGTCTGGTAGCATTTTGGTTAGGTTTAGACAACACAATGACCTGGTTAGGTTTAAAAAAGAATTTGAGTTCGAATAAGCTATTGACGTCACATCATGTGTCACGGTGACATAGCTTCAGTAAAACATATTTAGATTTTGATTTGACACAGGACATGACTTCTGGTTCCGCCTAAGATGGTCGCAGATGGGTTTCATACAGATGCTCAAGGGTGCAAATGCATCAAATAATTCAAATTGTTTTGAATGTTTTTACACTATATTAGTTAAACTGACAATTGTATGTTTTTCGTTACAGCAGTGCTTACATCTGGTATGAAGAGGAACTTAATCCCCTCTATAGATCCTTTCAGAGTCAGTCCTCTGATGAGGAAGATGGTGAGGACCAAGTATGGCAAAGTTGAGGTGATGTAAACAGCCTGAGAAAAGACAAAAAAGAAGATATGATCCTGATACATACCTTTTTATATGTGATTGAACACATAAGCACATAAGCTGGCATCAATGTTGCATCAAACACTCAGATGTAATGTCCTATTCAAACCTTTCCAGTGGTCTCGATGCCCCGGATGCAGCAAACATAAAGCAAAGTCCAGGCAGCCACCAGGGAAAGCACCATCCACCACTGTAAACCTCCTGACTCATCGATAGCTGTTGAAGTGTTCAGAGTCTCTCTGTACCAGAAGTAGTCAACAGTGGTGCTCCGAGCACACTCCTCCACCAGACCTGCCAGATAAGCAGACAGCAATGGTCAGATCAAGCAGCCTTGGAAGGACATGTTACAGCAGATGTTACTTTTTTTAGATTATTTCTGACTGTTGTCTCGATGTATGAACGCATACCTGTCTTGTTAGCATTTAGAGGACATTGGCTCCAGGGCAAAGGACTTTGGAAGGAGTTGAAGAGATACCACATGATCCAGGCCATGATGGTGTTGTAGTACATGCCCACCAGAAATGAGACAAGCAAGGATGCAATACCTATAACAAAAAGAACCAATTAGAGTTGTGGTGTTTTTTGTTTTGTTTTACCAGCAGTTATCTGTGTGGATCAGCAAAGTGATCATAATTCTTTCTGTGGGGTGGCATGCATGTCTGTGCCAAAGTTCATGGAAACACACTGTATATAATACAACCACAAATCTTAACCTCATGGGGATGATAAAAGAGAGGTCAAAGGATCACCAAATTGACTAGGATTCATCCTCTGGGGACCATGAATGCCTGAATTTGAGAGTAAATCCATTAAGTAATTGTGTAGAAATGTAATTTGGGAACGGTTGATAGATCGACATATCTGTCATCCATTGAGCACCACAATCTAATGGGCATGTTTCTTCAATTTCTTTTACCCACCAACTCCAGTCAGGCATGGATGGATCGATCTCCACACCCCCACGCTGCCCTTCCTCAGGCGCTGACCGATGGCAAACTCCAGGTGCAGCAGTGGGATGCCCTCCAGGACCAGCAGGATAAGAAAGGGGATCATAAATGCTCCTAAAATTTCAATATCGACATCGTTATAATGAGTTAACAATGTGACAAGTCGAGTCATTTAATCAGTTTCAACTTTAATGAAAGTAAGCAAATAACTGTACCCATAAAGATACCAATAAACTTTTGGTACCATATAAACCATTAATAGGAGTATCACTATTACATATAGCGATCAAGTTTGAGAGAGAAAACGTAAGTAATTCAAGCAACATTTGATATTACCAAAAATAAGTTGGTAGACTATTTTAAAGATTCATTCATTCATAACTTTGGAAGACTCAGTATAGAAAGAAAGAAGCTTACTGCTAAAAAATATATATTTGTAAAACTCTTACAGAACCTTATACAGTGCACAAGGTTAACCCACCATAAAAAAGATACTTAATTTCAAGCTTTCAACATGATTTGTACTTAAAATATATATTCAATAGGGTCAGTTAATGTGTGACAAAACCCTGTGTGTTATGAGTGTTAGGTGCTAGGTTACATTTTGACCAAGTTTTTGAAAATCCTCATTTACTGAAAACAGGTCAAGGCACGTAAAGATCCTTTAATAATTCAGGCACACTGCTTGCTTTCTTGAAACTATAAAGGAGAACAATCAGCCTACCTCCTCCGTGGCTCTGACACAGGTAAGGGAACCTCCACACATTGCCAAGTCCCACGCAGAAGCCCACACAGGTGAGCAGGTACTGGGTTTTGTTGTCCCATTTGGGCCTGTCTCCTGCCTCCTCCTTCTCCATCCTCTCCAGTTCCGCATGAGACGGGATTCGGTCATCCAGTCCCGGGTTTGGAAGCTTCAGCTTCATTGTGTCTTCTTTTAAAATTCGCTGGACTCAGAAAATCCGTTGTGTCTCCTTTTGGTAAGTAGCTATTGGTTTTGCTACTTTCCTACAAGCCTTCGAGGCGCTGCGTCCTTTCTGGTATATTCTCCTCTGTGAAAACTGTTGCTGATTCTTGTTGAACTGTCTCTGTCTCTGATCCGTTCACCTCTACTGTATCCTGGGAAAGCGCACTGAGGTATTAACTGCGACCTATGGCACCTGAACCGAAGTTATCAGTAGCTCGCTTCATTATGTGGGGTGTTACGTAATGTCAGCAAGGTTAAGCGGAGAAAGGTGCAACCTCCTTTATAATGGTTAATACATCACATGAGGTACCGTCACTGACACTTCTCCCTGGAAGATGAGTTTAGTATTCATTAGTGTGTGAGGGAAATTGAGCACTGTATTGGCTGTTTATTTACTTATTTTAACACCCCTCATAACTCATAACATCCCAGGACTACTTACTGAAGAATAAACTGCTGTTCAAAACAACCATCATAGCAAAACGTTAACTTATTTTTCAAACATTATTACATTATTTATTCATATCATCTGAGTTAATAGAAATATGTATTTATTTTATTCAAAGTAACAGTTATTTTGCATATTGCTGGGCACTGCTTTGTTTCTGTCTCTTTCAAAATGCAACCTTTTAGTGTTGTACTTTAAATGTGATTCCATTACAAGATTATTTAGTTTTTCTATTTTATGTATTATAACTGCATAGGCTGCAACTGGGTGTTTTTGACCCTTTAATACAATATATAAATCTGAGGTCTGTGGGGACCCAAGTTGATAGGATGAGGGTTAAGTTTCCAAAATATGTCCAAAATATGTTGCAAAAAGTAAATAAAATTACCCACAATGTTTTGGACAGACAGGGTTAAAACTCTGTACAGACAGAGGCAACACATTTTCCATCATAGATTATATGAGGTATCGACGAGCCCTTTTAGAAATGTAATGGTTTTATTGCACAGGGATCTACAAGCGTATCATATCGATCAATACACCACACCTTGTCCACATTATCTCAGGATGGAAAATCTAATTCTAAACGGTTCTAATCCTGATTATTTTAGTAGTTATCACAACTGAGTAGAGAAGGAAGTTATTTTCTGTTTGCGTTCATACCAGGGAAAAAATCTGCCATGTAATTGTTGAGCGATTCAGAATGCATAACACCTAATAAGTGTATCCTTCTAATAGGATTACTAACCAAATGCAGGAACTTACAGAATGGTGTTTGATGACTGGTGATCTATAGCTGGTCATTTAAAAGATGTACATAAAGCCATCAGTGTATAAAAATAGAATACAGTTTAATACAATTTGAGTAAAATGGACATCGCACAGATTTTTCTGGTCATTGGCCATTATATAGGAAATTGCCAAATGTTGTTGCTTGTTATTGTGAAACCACATGTGGGTGCAGCTCACTGACAGCTTGCTATCTATCAGCTTGCTAATTCTGCCATGTTTTAAAGCTATTTCTGTTACAGAAAACAAGCTGAACAATGTTATCGCTCAGCTGGTGTGTGGAAGCATTAAACTTAAAGCATTAAAACTGTTGAATTTTATAATGGCCATCGCTCTGACCCTTCTCCAAGGTTGATTTGAATGTATTAGTCTGTTCTATTATTTGTCTTTTTCAATAGTTTATACACTATGTGCATCACAGTGGCGAGCCGTGACTTTTATACCTAGGCACTCTGAACCCCACCCCTTCCCTCGAGTTATTACGTCACAGCGGTCACAGCGTATACTTCAGCGGAATATCAAAACAACGGCCCGGGGTGCAAAACGCATCAATGAAAGCGACCCTCTATCACACAAAACAACACCTGTAAATAACCCTATTTGTGTTCTTTGAAATTGAAAAGGATATTGCATTGTGTTTGTTAATTTCGTTGCAGTTGTATGTCTGAAGTGTAATTTGGTATGCTTTTATTTTGAAGGCGAGTTAACGCTGTTGACAGGAAGTTGTTGTTGCTATGGAAACAAGAAAAGTTTCACAGCGGGCGGAACTTGTCATAAAGTCCGCGATAATAACACCCACCCATTTAGAGGGAAGATATGATTAGTCAATTGTACTGTCATTTGACATTACTCTCTGCCCTCTACCCATATTGCATAGTATTTCTGTTTAGGCCTGTTTTCAATTGTTTGAATATACTTGTTTCATTCAATGTTTATATCTTAGATTAGAGGGTTGGAGCCAATCCAAGCTGACACCGGGTGAAAGCAATTGTACACGTTGGATTTTGGGAGGAAACTGAAGCGCACTAAGAAAAACCCACAGCCACAGAGCATCCACACAGAACATCCTTCAGTCAAAGAAATGTAAGACAGTTTATTGATTGTCATACATGTTGACTTTGGCTGATACAGTGTTGAGCTCAAGGATATTTATGTTTTTCTTGCAGCAGCATCTTTGGAATAATTTGTATAAAGCAAATCCTGGGATAAAAAGACTTGGAAGTCCAGCCAAAAGGAAAATGATAATGTAGACCCAGCTAGGATAGGGTATCGCCTCCAATACGGGGAAGTTTTCCTGTAAACATGACACAGAAAATATTCTTTTAATGTGATCATTTGGAGGAATATATCTTACAACAGTTGTGAAACATACCGAGTTTGGATTCCAGGTGAGGTATGTGAGTTCAGAGTTGACTTTGGTGACAAAGTAAAACACAAAGATGACCAAAACGATCAAAGGGCTGACCACTCTCCACGCCGCCTGCCAGAAGATGTTGGGTTTGTGTCCAATCATGAACTCAATGTCTTTGTTAAACCTATCAAAGAAGGTAGATTTGACTTAGGACTCTGGAGGAATGTCATAATAATCAATTGTAAAAGACGTATAACTTCCATTTTGGGACTAAATGATGGGATTATTGCAATAGGCTCAGCTATCTCCTGTTGTCTTAACATCTTACCTGTCCATTCCATACAGGTAGGCCACGGCAGTCATCTCACAGAAGGCGATAATGAGCAGCGGGATGGAGCCTGCGAAGCTGTCGAAGAGGGCTAACCAGTAATTTCCAGACGGCAGAGCAAAGATGAGCGCAATCGAGAAGGACACAAGGCATACGACTCCTAAAGAAATGCGGAAAAACATCTCATTGTGTGTGGTAAGTACCTTATACACAAAGTTACTTAACCCTTACTCTGTAGAAATGTGCCAGCACACATGGGTGAAGGATCATTTACCTGTGAGCACCTCTTTAGGACAGTTCTTAGGAAAGATTTGTAGGTCCTGCAGGGGGACCACGACTCCCTCTATACTTCCAAACATGGTGGAGAGCCCGAGGCAGAAGAGCATGATGAAAAACAGAACGGACCAAAGAGGAGAAACAGGCATCTTTGTGATGGCCTCTGTGAACACAATAAAGGCAAGGCCGGTTCCCTCCACTCCCTGGAAGGAAAGTGCACAATTACCATTTCATTATGAAAGCCCTTTTAGAAGAAAATCTAAAAAAGATTAGCTTTGTGATGAAAAAATGACCCATGAAGTCATTATTAAGACAAACCTTCTGGAATATTGAATTAGCATCTCAACAGAATAACGTAATGTCTCAAAATTAAGAGAAACTTATTTTAGGATAGCATTTTAATATTTTGAGTCATTATTTTTGGAGAGAGTTTCTCATTATAATGTGATACTAGGTCATTATTTAGAAAAAGTCTATTATATTTAAGTATATTTTAGGATTACGACTAATTATTTTCAGATACTAAGTCATTATTTTGGACAGTTTCCCATTATCTTGAGATAGAGTAAAGTCCTTTTAGTTTTAGATACAAAATCATTATTTTGAGAAATGTTCTCATTATTTTTATTTTTCAAACATTAGGTCATATGACTTTAAGAATAATTCTTATTATTTTTTAGATATTTAGACTTTATTTTGACACTTTTTGAAAGTGATTATGACCTACAGGATTATTTATTTTTTCAATACAGTCTTAAATAGCCTTTCATTCTCAAAATAATTGTAAACTGAGTAAAAACATATTGATGCCTCCCAAAAAAAAGTCGTACTTCACTAAGAAAGGTCCTGAGGTTGCAGATGCTGAGGTCCAGCCCCTGAATGACCTCTGACCCCGAGATCGTGCTGTTGAGATTCTGCAGAACTTCATCGTAGTTGCCCTCTGTGAACATCCCCTCAGAAAGATCAAACGCATTTAGCAGCAACAAGATGTTTCTGAAATGGAAAATGATTAAATGGTGTGACTGAAAAACAATACTTTTGCCTCGATAACAATTAAAGGTCCCATGTCATGGCCATTTCCACTGATCATAATTCCATTGTTGAGGTATACTAAAATAGAAAAATACTGTGCAATTTTTCAAACTCACATTGGTTTCGCATACAGCATCTCTCTAAAATATGTGTATTCAGCAGTATTCACTTTCTCCACTAAACGGCTCGCTGCAGCTCTCCCCCCCCCCCCCCCCCCCCCCCCTACCTGTGAGCCCAGTGTGCTCACAGGGAGGGGCCCGTATTGAGCCCGTATTGGTCGGTACGAATCGCGCTGAGCTCCGTGGAGGTGTGATTTCCTTGTTTAGGGATACACAGCCAAACACAGCCAAACTCCACCTGAACACATACAAAGTCACAGCCAAAATAAAAACAATAAGTGTGGCTTGATATTGAGTAAGAAAAAGGTTTATAGGTTGATAAACGCTGTGAGAATGGGTCTGCAGAGAGAATTTCGCCGCGATCCCAACTGTCTGTTATCAGCCTGAAGCCAGGGAGGAGAGATCAGCAGAGCTGCATGCACTGAGTGTGTGTGTGGATTGGTCAATTTGGACCAATCAGCGGGGGCTTAACGTAATGACTCCGCGGACGTAACGTAACGGCTCCACGGATTGGCCCATTTAGTTCCGGGTACGTGCTTTCGAATCAAATGGATGATGACGTTTCACCAACGAGGCGTTTTGGGGAGGTATTTTCTGTGTTAGAGTTTTACTCGCTACAGGGTGTACTTTAAGGGTTTTGACTCTGCACACCGTTTACATGCAGAAAAACCTTCATAAAACACAAGGGGACGGGTAATAACCGGAAAAGCATGACATGGGACCTTTAACATAATGTTCCATGCACATACTCATGAAGGCACGCGTCAAACTGCTCCGTTGCCCGGAAGCCGATGATGGAGTAGATGACAGTGGCGGCAAAGATAGAAGTAAATCCATTAATAAGAGAGATGATAACAGCATCTTGCTCACAGTTGTTGCTGGTAGAAAAGTACAAAAGGAAGAGTTTTGTTAGACGTTTTTGCAAGAAAATACATTAAATAAGAACATTGCATTTATGTGACTTTATTCTGTTCATTGCAGCTGATAGATTAGGTGTTATTTAGAGTCAACATGGTCTTACTGAATAGAGTTGTAGCTGGAGAATGAGATGAGACCTCCAAAAGCCAGAGAGAAGGAGTAAAACACTTGGGCTCCTGCATCCAACCACGTTGCCGGGTTCACCAACTCATCTAGCTAGAGATTGATAATATCATCATCAGAGTGGTGAGTGTGTCTTCCAATGCAAATGTCAGGAGTACTACATCTAATGATAATACCAACATCTGGCGTGAAGAGGAACTTGATTCCATCTACAGATCCTTTCAGGGTCAGTCCTCTGATGAGGAAGATGGTGAGGACCACGTATGGCAGAGTGGAGGTGACGTATACAGCCTGGCAGAGAGGTAAACCATTTTACAATAACATTACATTATCTGTTGACACTTCCTGTAGCTCTTTTCACTGAGACAAAGTTAAACTTCTCTTATCACTTTTCTGATCCATACTCACAGTGCCAAATGGTGTCAACATGAATCATCATAGCAGGGGAAATCAACTAATTTGTTTGTTTGTTTGTTTGTTTATTTATTTAAAGGACAGTGCACCTTAATTCACATTGCTGTAAATGAGCCAGTATTAGCCAGCAGGCTAATTTTCAACTGTTGTCCTTGGCAAGATGTTAAATGACCACAACAAGACTAGAAAATAAAATCATAATTAAATAGAGTATAGCAGACAACATCAGTACAATAAATAAACAGCTTAAAAGCCAGTTCTTATGATTGTGGTTAAATGTATGATAGGAGGTGTTATTCCTTATCTGTAGGCTATTGGTATTGTGTTCCAGAGTGTTGGTGCCCTCACAGAGAAACAGTGTTTACCAAAGGGACTGGACCTAAGAGGGACTACACAGTCCGCTCTTAGGGCAGACCTTGTGGTTCTGCTGTTTGAATGTTTCTGCTGTATAAAAGTGCAGAGTGGTGGGGGTTGCCTTGCCGTTTAGAATTTAAAAAATGAGACATGCATCAGTGTGTTTTAAAATATTTTCCCAGCTGAGCAGGTTATGTTTGTCCAGGATTTTGCAATGGTGGTATAGCTTAGGTTTTCTGTCCAAAACTTTGAGAGCTTGTTTGTGAAGTGACAGGATAGGCCTTAATGTTGTGCTATTCGCCTGGATCCAGCTGGTCATACAGTCTGTTAGGTGGGGAAGGATCATGGCAGTCATATAGAGTTTTGCTACAGGTGTTGTCAAACAGTACCTTATATATCTAAAGTTCACTAGATTGTATTTAGTTATTTGCATTACCTTTCTCACTTGTTTTTTGAAGGATAAAGTAGTGTCAAGGATAATGCCTAGATATTTAAAATGTGTAACTGTTTGAATGACCTCCCCAGACACATAGACCTTGGGTTCACAGTGTGATACAGTGTTGGTCTTGCTAAAAAACATACAGACTGTCTTCTTAACATTCAGATATAGCTGTGAGTCAGTAAGCCATTGATTTACATGAACCATTGCATCATTTAGTTTGGCCGCAGCTCGGGCCTTGGTTTTTTTATACTCCCAGAGACTTGTTATGTGCGTGATGGTTTATTGGGTTATTGGAACACTTACTGGAAATGAGCCATCATTTATGACATGCTGTTATTTATACAGACAATAATTGCCTGGTACTGCTGTGGTAAAACTATTATTGCCTTTTAATTATTTTTCAAATGGAGCCACTAAATAAATAACAATATTCTGATTTAAAACTCTAACCTAGGGTCGGATACAGTATATCGTCATCATCTGATGTGAAGCATGAGACATCAATGCTGCCAAATCATAGAAAGTGAAGGCCACCCCACCTTGCCTGTGGTCTCAATCCCTCTGATGCAGCAGATATAGAGCACACTCCACGCAGTAGCCAAACACAGAACCATCCACCACTGCACTCCTCCGGCGTCCTCTATAGTCACCGAGATGTTCAACGTCTCTCTGTACCAGAAGTAGTCCACTGGAGAGCTGCGTTTGCACTCAGACACTAGATCTAGAGGAAGGGTGAAAAAACAAGAAATCCCCTTAGAACATATTCGGAAATATTAAACTGAAATTGAAAACGTGTTTTTAAAATGGTGACATGCCTGTGAGATTGTCATTGAGAGGACACTGGCTCCATGGCAGGGGGCTCTGGAAAGAGTTGAAGAAATACCACATCACCCAGGCGATGATGGTGTTGTAGTACATGCCCACTAAGAAGGAGACAGTCATGGACGCAACACCTGAAATAGAAGGGGAAGAAACAGTGTTAAATATTGCACCACAGAAATTATTAATACTTCCAGAGTGCAAAAGGATCTATTATAGGGTTCTTTAGAAAGGGAGACTTTAAATCAGGAAATATGTCAGCGTTTTTGCACTCCTGGTTCCTTGGATTTGAAATGTATGTTTTTTGTTGGGTTTTTATGGATTTCGGTTAGATCCCATAATCAAGGTCCATGGTAAATATAAGGATTACATATCACGTTTCTAGGAAATCAAATGTGTCTGTACATACAGTACCATTTGGGATTTTTTAAGCTACTTGATGTCAAGTGGCTAAATGAGACTACAGAGGTTGTTGGTGAACATTAAGAGTCAGAACCAAGCAAGTGGAAACTCAACTACTATGTGGTAAGGTCATTGGACCGTGGTATTAACATTTAGTGCTTGAAGTTAGATTTTTACTTGGCAACTACATTTACGCTTTAAAAATAATAAATGTGGTATTCCTTTGTGAAGATTATCTCAAACTCTTGTTGGCCACAGATGGAACCCAATGGAAAAATCCCATTAGCCTTTGTCGAGGGAACCAGGGCGATGATAACTAATGGGTTAGCTATACATTTATGTCAAAGATCTGCGTAGGGCAAGTGTTTTCAACATTTTACCTCAATACCATGAAAACCAGATTTCCATTATTTCAAATAGGACTACAAATGAAGGCACTCACCAACTCCAGCCAAGTAGGGGCTGATTGCAGACCAAACCCCTACACTTCCTTTTCTGAGGCGTTGGCCGATGGCGAACTCCAGGTACAGCAGCGGGATCCCCTCCAGGACCACCAGGATAAGAAAAGGGATCATAAAAGCACCTTGGAGGCACCAACGTTATCAGATATAGAAGGAACATGTTAGTGATAGCATAGATAAAGCTTGTTTACTGTTACCACGTGTGATCGTCATTTAGATATTTTTTACAACACGTCAATTCATAAAAAAAATCGCCGTGCTTTTTACAGTACTACGGCTTCCACAGATGACATTTTTTTAATAGATTTTTTGTCAAAGCACTTCAGATATTCATTGCTATCGGGATGTTAAGAGCATTCAATGGAATATAACAAAAAGTGTATCTCGAGCCGGTTTCTCAAACTTACCTACCCCACCTTTAAGTAATAATCTAATAATTACCTTCAGATGGGTCTGTTAATGAGTTACAATCCATTATAATTAGAGATGAGGTTTCTAGGTTAAACTTTGACCAAATGTAGACTGACCAAGTTTTGGAAAAGCCATCATCAACTTCTGGAAACAAGTAAAGACGCATTGAGATCATTTTTTATAATTTCAGCACACCCGGATCAAGACCACCAGACTCAGGACAGTATTTCATTTGACTTTTGACATGGACACAGTTGACTTATTCCTGCGTTTACGTGTACCCTTGTGTGACTTGCAGAATTTGATGTCTTTTCTTTTTATATCTTAAGTTTATTGTATATTGCAGTCTTGGAGAAACCTTTGAACAAACTGAGTTTACAGAAAATGATCCTCATCCCAGCTTACCTCCTCCGTGGCTCTGACACAGGTAAGGGAACCTCCAAACGTTGCCAAGTCCCACGCAGAAGCCCACACAGGTGAGCAGGTACTGGGCTTTGTTGTCCCATTTGGGCCTGTCCCCTGCCTCCTCCTTCTCCAATCTCTCCAGGTCTGCATGAGACGGGATTCGGTCATCAAGACCAGGGTTTGGGAGAACAAGCCTCATGGTGTTTGTCGAGTTAATCTAAAATGCCTGACAGCCTTCAAAGCTGAGTGATTCTCAGTATTACTGACTAACTAAGAACAGTGAAGTTTCGTGGGACTTGCCGAATCTAATCTACCATCTATGTGGAGCATGGGTGTTAGCATCATAAAATATTCCTTCCTATCTGAGTTAAATGAAGTTAGACTTCTTTTATCACTTTTCTGATCCATACTCACAGTGCCAAATGGTATCAACATGAATTATCATAGCAGGGGAAATCAACTAATACTCCCAGTATATCGTCATCATCTGATGTGAAGCATGAGACATCAATGCTGCCAAATCATAGAAAGTGAAGGCCACCCTACCTTGCCTGTGGTCTCAATCCCTCTGATGCAGCAGATATAGAGCACACTCCACCCAGTAGCCAAACACAGAACCATCCACCACTGCACTCCTCCGGCGTCCTCTATAGTCACCGAGATGTTCAACGTCTCTCTGTACCAGAAGTAGTCCACTGGAGAGCTGCGTTTGCACTCAGACACTAGATCTAGAGGAAGGGTGAAAAAACAAGAAATTCCCTTAGAAAATATTCGGAAATATTAAACTGAAATTGACGATTACATATCACGTTTCTAGGAAATCAAACGTGTCTGTTCATACAGCACCACTTGGGATTTTTTTAATCTACTTGATGTCAAGTGGCTGAATGAGACTACAGAGGTTGTTGGTGAACCTCTTAAGCCCCAAGCCTGTTTTTCAGGTTTCAGGCTCGAAAATGACATTCCCAGAACAAATGACCATATCTTCCCTTCTAAAAGGGTTAAATTAATAATCTTTTTTCTCAAAGTAATGATAAACCTGTGAGTTGGATCTAAAAAAAATCAGAATCAATATAGATGTTTTTTATTTTAAAGAAAATTCAGATTGAACATGGTAAAAAACTGTAAATTATAGTGTCCGTCCAAAAAATATGTTGTACTTATAGTGAGAAAACTAACCTAGGATGATGGGTTAGTAGACTAATAGCTTTAGGAATCCAAAGTACAACATATAATAAGTACCCTGTATCAAGATTGATGCAAAAAAAGTGATATTTGACCTTTTTAGACAGATTTAGCAAAAGAAACCTCTTCTGGGGCCATTTGGGTGGATTTTCCATATCTCTGGCCCCCCTTCTTCGATTTTGACATGTGACATCTCTTTCTGATCGTTAGAGCCAATAGAATCAAAGGGAAATCGTCCCGCACACACTCATGTTAAAAAAAGAAGATGGCGTCTTCACGCATTCAATGAAGCTACAGAGCGTAGGAATGGCCTGCTCTACTTTTTTTAAACGGAATTGCAGTTTTATTGCTTATAGATTATCAGAACATTTCAAAGGGGACACAGCCACATTGGATATTAACCTATGGATTAACTACATCATCGTTGTTATCGTTTTAATGCCATTGAAGACCAGTTTAGACCAGACAAAGACGAAGGTAAGCCATGTTAGCGTTGTGGGCTACCTAGCGCCACTTGTTTTTGTTGATAACGTCGCGAGTTTGTATCTTTCAGTGTTGAGGTGGGCACCGTTAGATTCTGTGTCTTTACGATCATAAACGATGTGTTGGATGTGCAGCTAGGATAAGTAATAAGGGAGCTAGGAGTGATTTTCGGTGCAGTAACAGGTTAGCATTTTTCGCTCGGGGCTAATTCAGAGGCTCACTGTTAGCATTGTGTGGGTTTTTTTTTTTTTTAAATGAAAAATATCAGTTAAATGAGTTTTTCCCCGTTATATGGATATAAAATATTCATAGTTTACTAAATATTAAGGTTCCTTAGACGTTGTTTCCTGCAAATGACGCGATTTCGGCCCCGGAACCGGGTCCCAGGGGCCTAAGAGGTTTTAAGAGTCATCATGCCAAGCAAGTGGAAACTCAACCACTATGTGGTAAGGTCATTGGACCGTAGTATTGACATTTAGTGCTTGAAGTTAGATTTTTACTTGGCAACTACATTTACGCTTTAAAAATAATAAATGTGGTATTCCTTTGTGAAGATTATCTCAAATTCTTGTTGGCCACAGATGGAACCCAATGGAAAAATTCCATTAGCCTTTATCGAGGGAACCAGGTCGATGATAACTAAAGGGTTAGCTCAGAGCTCAGCACCATATAGATCGGAGCAAAGTTAGCAACACACGTTAACCATGAACAGCCTATTAATCCGTTCTCTTAACGTTATTTCTTCCAACGTTGTGGAATTAGAGAAAAGGGGCTTCTTAACGTGCTTTTATCCGGGGTGGAGGGAGTTAAATATTAGTTAAATATAACATTGGGGCGTGTGATTGTAGTGGGTGGAGGTGGATAAATGAGGATATCTTTTTTGGAGTTCAAGCTAGTATATTATAGTTAACGTTACATAATAATAAGGAAGAGAGCTATGTTTGTGATACATCGCTATTGATATGGATTTAGAGTGCATATTTGAGACTTCCAAACAGTAAACAAAAACGTAACTTATGGGTGAGTGTTTTTAGCAGAGCCATAATGTCCTTGTGATTCTGTTGATTATTACCTGTCTGTATTGTGTTGCAGTCAGCTGATTTTGGATTGATGGCAATAGGAGAGGGACTTAAGTGAGAGTGAAAACACAAGGTAAGTTTCAAATAGGTCAGCAATTTCCCATCCTATAGGTTGCTAGTTGTATCTAACCCTTTCTCCTGTCTCCCTCTTTCAGCACAGGAACCCCAGGGAGCCTGAAGACCTGCAATTAGACCCTCACCCTGCACCTGAGTTTCAACTCCCAGAGTTCTGCAAGCCTGTCCCTGTTCCTTATTTTGATTAAACAGACGTTAAGCTTCCCAATGGTGTGTTCTTTGTTTTGTGAAAAATATGATCCCCTCACATGTGTTGTTGCTGTTGTTGTCTTTTGTGATAGTTAAATTGCTCCTGCTGACTTGAGTCAGCCATTCTTTCCTCCTCTCTGTGTCAGTGGGGAAACTTTACATGTGTACTCCTTTCTCTGAGCGCTTGGAGCATCCCCAGGCAGAACAGCAAACCATGGTGGAGACTATATGCCAGGACAACACGGAGGAAAAGGCACAGACCAACTGCATGATATGCTATTCAATGTTTACTGAATTCCATTTATTTACAATGGATGTTCCTAAAACAACACATTTAACATCATCATGCTGCTGCTGCTGCTGCTAGTCCTTTGACTCATTGTGCTGTCAGTTGACAATAGTTGATCGGCACCCGTGGGTCTCCTGTCCTTTCTGAAAGTCATAAAGATTACATTATTACTTTAGATTACTTGTGTCCTTAATTACCATGGGATTACTGAAACCACCATGAATGAAAGAAATGGTAAAAATGTATCTAATCTGAATTTTGAAACCTTCCTTCCCATCCCCTCCCTCTAAATATATCAATAAACATTAGGATGTGATGCTCCTTACTACCATACAAGTTTAAGAAGATAATATTTGTTTTAAAGAATTCAAAGCAATAAAAAACAAGCTCTTTAACCAAGGCAACGTTAGCCTAACATGTATATGTTAACTGGTAAGATAGCTGTTCACACTACTGTATGTATATTTTTCTACTTTTTGTAATGCTATTTTATTTCTATTTAAGATGTTTACATTTTCGATTGTTTAATTCTAGTCTTTTAACTGTCTAATGTACAATGCCTTGTCTTTTGCTGCTGCAGCGTAAACATTTCCCCAATTGGTATCAATAAAGTACTTCTTATTTTATCTTAATCCTCAAATATTAGCAAATGCTACTTTAAAAAAACAAAAAAACATTGATGTAACTACATACACATATCGATATGTTGTACAAATATTGCAAAACAAAACCTTTATTGACCAATAATTACCAAAAATTGCATTTCTACCCTGGTATTAATGCATTCAAATCGTGATTCAAATGGCCCGCCACGAACTTCCGGGGAACTATTGAGTCTCCCTGAACCACGTGACGATCAAGCATTTTGGACTTCCGTTGTCGCAACTCTCCTATCTATATGGCGCTGGGTTAGCTATACATTTATGTCAAAGATCTGCGTAGGGCAAGTGTTTTCAACATTTTACCTCAATACCAGAAAACCAGATTTCCATTATTTCAAATAGGACTACAAATCCCTCATGAAGGCACTCACCAACTCCAGCCAAGTAGGGGCTGATTGCAGACCAAACCCCTACAATTCCCTTTCCTTTGGCTAAAACTATGATTTATTTGAAGATTTTCAGTCTGGCTTTAGAACACAACATAGCACAGAGACAGCTCTGGTTAAAGTCACAAATGACATTCTAATAGCCTCTGACAAGGGACTTGTCTCTATTCTTGTCTTGCTCGATCTTAGTGCTGCATTTGATACTATCGACCATGATATCCTACTGCAAAGACTAGAGCACTTAGTTGGCATACAGGGAACTGCTTTAGGCTGGTTTAGGTCCTATCTATCTGAACGCTCTCAGTTTGTACGCGTCAACGATGAATCTTCCATGCAAACCAAAGTTAGCCAAGGAGTGCCACAGGGCTCAGTGCTTGGACCTAGTTTGTTCACCCTATATATGCTTCCGTTAGGCAATATTATAAGGAATCATTCTGTAAACTTTCATTGTTATGCGGATGATACTCAACTATATTTATCAATCAAGCCTGATGAAATTAATCATCTAAATAAAATTCAAGACTGCCTCAAGGACTTAAAAACGTGGATGACCTTAAACTTTGATGTTAAACACGACCAAAACTGAAGTTATTGTACTTGGCCCGAAGAATCTACGAAACAAATTATCTAAAGATATATTAACTATGGATGGCATTAATTTGGCCTCCAGTGAGACTGTAAGGAATCTTGGTGTTATATTTGATCAGGATTTATCCTTTAACACCCACATAAAATCAATTTCAAGGACCGCCTACTTCCATCTACGTAACATTGCAAAAATCAGGCATATCTTGCCTCAAAACGATGCAGAGAAACTAGTCCATGCATTTGTTACTTCAAGGCTGGATTATTGTAACTCCTTATTATCAGGGTGTACCAAGAAGTCAGTCAAGTCGCTTCAGCTGATTCAAAATGCTGCAGCTCGTGTACTAACCAGAGTTAGGAAAAGGGACCACATTACTCCTGTTCTGGCTGCCTTACACTGGCTCCCTATAGAACACAGGATAGAATTTAAAATTCTTCTTCTCGCCTACAAAGCCCTTAATGGGCAGGCGCCATCTTACCTTAAAGAACTCATTATACCCTATTGTCCTACTAGGGCATTGCGTTCCAAGAATGCAGGGTTGCTGGTTGTTCCTAGAGTCTCTAAAAGTACAATGGGAGCCAGAGCCTTTTCTTATCAAGCTCCACTTTTGTGGAATCAGCTTCCAGTTTGTATTCGGACGGCAGACACCCTATCCGTTTTTAAGAGTGCGCTTAAGACCTTCCTTTTTGATAAAGCTTATAGTTAGGGCTGATTAGATTCAGCCCCTAGTTTTGCTGATATAGGCTTAGTTTGTCGGGGGACATCTTACTTCTTCCTTCTCTCTGTTTATACCTGTGTACTCTCATGTTCCGATTAACCCAGCTTCCCCAAATTTCTTTCTTTTTGGTGTCTATATACGCCGGGATCCGGAGTCATGGATGATCCTGCGGTCCTGTGTCATGGATTGCGAGTCCTGGATCTTGAGTCGTGGCTGTGGTCCTGGATCATAAGTCCTGGATGGATATCCTCGTGGATTCATCTTCCTATTATACACACATGCATTTCCAAACATTTGGACTACCTATGTTGCAAATGTATTATCTTTTCAATTTATACACGGCATCTATTGTACGTCTGTCCGTCCTGGGAGAGTGATCCCTCCTCTGTTGCTCTCCCTGAGGTTTCTCCCATTTTTCCCTTTAAACTGTGGGTTTTCTCTGGAAGTTTTTCCTTGTACGATGTGAGGGTCTAAGGACAGAGGGTGTCGTATTGTCATACTGATATTCTGTACAAACTGTGAAGTCCACTGAGACAAATGTAACATTTGTGATATTGGGCTATATAAATAAACATTGATTGATTGATTGATTGATTTCTGAGGCGTTGGCCGATGGCAAACTCCAGGTACAGCAGCGGGATCCCCTCCAGGACCACCAGGATAAGAAAATGGATCCTAAAAGCACCTGGGAGACACCAACGTTATCAGATATAGAAGGAACATGTTAGTGATAGCATAGATAAAGCTTGTTTACTGTTACCAGGTGTGATCGTTCGGTTTAGCAGGTTCATGGCCAAACAGGTGGACATTTTTAACCAACCTGATCTCATCAGAATGCGTGACTCCACCACGACTCCTTAACACCACATTGCGTGTGGAATCACGAACTTTGCTACATTTACGTGTCTGCACCACGCAAACAACCCCGATGTATGAGGCTGCTTTGTCGTGGTGCACACACGCATTTCTACAACGTCCAGCAGTGAGCTTTTATTCAATAAAACATTTTTAAAATCTACTTTATAGCTTGTAGTAACTCACGGGAGGCTTCTTTTATTTTATTTATATTCATAATCATTTTTATTTTTCGTCAGAATGTATTATGGTGCATTAGTTACGAATTTTTGTTCTCAAAAAACAGTGCATTGTGTGTAATACAACTGTGATTTTTATTAAATTAGTTCAGCTGTGTCAAATAGACTGTTCCCTTTAGTTAACGTTTTTTAAAAGAACATTATATTCCGATTTGATCATGTCCCCTTTATTGTATTACAGAGAGCAATGTGAGCGTCCATTCCCATTGGATAACGCAGGATTTTACAACCGGAAGTAAGTATTCTCTTTACTGTCGATTGCTTTTACAGTGATATCTGCACTACTCATCAACTCAAAAACACTAGATTATCCTTGTTGATTACACAACATCGATTGGTTTAAATTGTGTGCAATGCTTTTGTAATTTTTCCCTTTGATTCGGAGAAACAAATATTTGTTCAGTTTAGGATGGCCGAAGACACTACACTACCCAGAATCCTCAGCTATTGTTCCGCTTTGCCTCAAGCTCTGTGATTGGTTGACCTCCAGATGCATTCCATATGAAAAAAAACGTTTCGTAAAAGATAAAATCATACTTTATTCAGCAGTGCTTGCTTTACTCTTTGAAAGTAAAAAGAATGCATTGTAATAAATTGTTCGGCTGCTTTAAATATTACACATCTGTCGTAGTTCTTTATTTATCTACAGAGATCTGTGGCACCATTTATAAAGGGATATACGCTCAAAAAATGGCGTACGCCAGTTTCTACGCAATGTTTGCGATTTATAAAATACTAACTTGACGGGAAAACGTGCGGTCCTCCGCGCAAACTCTAACCCATGCGTGCGCACTAAGCACAAAAACGGCAGAGACGAGAAACTGCGACACCGTTGGCAGAAGGAAGAATGGAGAGAAATATGTGGAAATAATACCATAAATAGAATGTTACCACTCATTTATCATATATGAAGAATTCATTTTCAAACATTGATCAAAGCCAATCTTAAAATTATTAAACAAACGCCTGTTTGCGACTCCTCAGTGCACACAAAAACATAACTTGGAGAAATAAATAAATACGGATATGTTATTTAAAGCCACCTCGGATTATGTTGTGTTAATGTTATGAAATGTTTTCTCATAAATGATGCGGTAAGCAGGAGGACAGAATCAAAAAAGCTGATCAACAGCTGGGGACACAAACCACCAAATACACAAAAATAATTCAGATCCAGTCGTCATGACTCCACTCCGGAGGGATTCACCGATCATTTCTTACAGTTTCTCAATCTAGGGGGGGGGGGGGGGGGGGGGGGGGGGGTCTCCTGTCCCCGGTACAAACACACTGCCTGAGGAAGGCTATGTGTATTTATTTTGTCATTAACCTTTTTCGGACCACTTATTTATTTATTTTGGTGACGATCCGACCTCCATTGTGCTACTCTGGTTCAAACTGCATCCGCCAAACAATATGATTTATCTCGACCTCCCCAAAATAACCAAAATCTGACACGGTGTGAGATGTATTTTTTAGCTGTTCTGTCGTCATTTCCTGCGATCTTCTTCATAAAGTCAGTCAAAATGAATGAATGAATGGGCGTTTCTTTGACTATTCATAGGCAAATATGGGCGTTACGTGAAGCCCGCAAAAGCTGCACCGCATTTTGAGTCGATTGTGATTTATAAAGGGAAAACGGCGTAGGAAGTGCTGTACTCACTTTCCTCGCCGGTACGCAATGTTATGTGAATCGGAAAATGTCGGAACATTTCTGTACCTATTTTTTCAGTTTCATCCCACAGGCCATAAGACTATTAAACACCTGAACTTTGAAACAACACCCATAACATTCATCTGGCTGCTACTTAGAAATTATTTATCTAACATATCATATTCCAATCACTTGTAGCCTATAGACTTATTGCACTATTTCACTTTGTACTATTTTACTATTTTTCTGTTTGTATTGACTTGCGCTATTTTTTCTGTATATCTGTTTTATTGTGTTGCACTGTTGGAGGAGCCTGTGACCTAAGGGGGGGGGGGGGGGGGGGAATCCTGCGTTATCCAATGGGAATGGACGCTCACATTGCTCTCCATAATACAATAAAGGGGACATGATCAAATCGGAATATAATGTTCTTTTAAAAAACGTTAACTAAAGGGAACAATCTATTTGACACAGCTGAATCTCTGGCCTTCCTTAAAAACTAACTAATTAAACTAATTTAATAAAAATCATGCAATGCACGGTTTTTTGAGAACAAAAATTCGTAACTAATGCACCATAATACATTCTGACGAAAAAAAAAAACAAAAAAAAAACGATTATGAATACAAATAAATAAAAGAAGCCTCCCGTGAGTTACTACAAGCTATAAAGTAGATTTTAAAAACCTTTTTAGAGAATAAAAGCTCACTGTTGGACGTTGTAGAAATGCGTGTGTGCACCAGGACAAAGCAGCCTCATTCACTTTACATTGGGGTTGTTTGTGTGGTGCAGACACGTAAATGTAGCAAAGTTCGTGATTCCACCAAGCAATGCGGTGTTAAGGAGTCGTGGTGGAGTCACGCATTCTGGTGAGATCAGGTTGTTTTAAACACATTTAATTACATTGAATAGCTGTCTTCAATACTTGAATTGACATCTAACTTGTGCAATTCCTTTTTTATTATTTCTTATCTTCTACCTTGCTATCGCCATGTCTTTTTTTTTATCTCGTTCTCTTGCTGCCGGTCACTAAAAGTTACCAATCATATAATTATTTATATGTGTAGAATTACTGTATAATGTCTTATTTCTTGGGGTAGTTGGAGTTGTGCCATTTTCGACACATTGTAGCCCAGGGGATGTTTACTAGAGATTGTTGTGAATCTCTCAGTAGTAAAATGGGCTAAATGTTAACGCCTTGAGATGAATATGCAGACTCTCACAAACGGCAGTTCATAAACGAACCTTGACATCAGTGGCACAAAGATTGTTGGGAAATCGGATTTCCACCTTCAAAATGTTTTCAGCTTATCTCCACATTGCCTTGAGGGCTGACAGCAAGTTCAAGATAACAAGCCAAACGCAATGTACAATAACCTTTGTATGTGAGTCACCTTTTCCTACTCTGTTGATCACGGCATGAGTGAGTGTTGAGCGTCATCTTAAAAATGTTGGCTTTTAACTGGAAGTGCACTTAAGAAGCCTAACCATCATAACATTGATTAGACAAAATATACTAAAAAACAAATGTATAGTTTCCTCTTTTTTTGTCTGAAACAGCTTCAGTTAATGCGAGTGGTGCTGTTTGCCTGCTTGGACATGGTGTGTTATGCTACTCATACTTAGAATCAAGGTAATATGTTTGTTTATCCAAAATAAACCAGAGTGAGCAGTAGGTTAGTCAGTCCCTCCATGATCATGTCAAGGCTTTAAACATATATTTGCCAAATCTGCCACAAAGTTTTAAGTAGTCATCTGTTATCTTTTTTTTGTTACAGCAGTTTAGGTCTAAAGCAGAAATTAGCAAACGTATGCCTGCGCAAAAGACTGTGGTGCCGAGATTAATTTGGAATCAATTCAGGTTTCGCCCTGCTCTACACTCAGTTGTGTGTGTGGGTGTGTGCTAGTTCCCTCAGATCACACTGCAGCCAATCAGGAAGTACAGGGGATACTCTGAACTGGGGCAGATGCACATAAAAACTCATCGTTAAAAATGCATCGCTTATTGTAGCCTACTGAAGGTGTGTGTATCGTTACTTTATTGTACCTTGGCAGAGGCAGGAAGTCGCAGAGGGGCATATAACAAAGTGGCTGTGTTTGACTAGGGAACTCAAAGGCTCTTTTTTTGATGCCCAGAAAACTCCCAAACAAAAATACAGGTTCTCTTCATACTACAGACGCAACCACATACTTACAGTTGGCTCTAAAATATGAATACATCTATGGGTTGCACTTAAATTGTAAGTAGGTATTCATGTTTCCCAAAGTATAAAGCCCACCCAATCTGATTATTCCCTCATTTTCCTCAAGCGCCACTAGCAAGTTGATATGTGTTTTCTAAGCTTTGCTTGTTTTTGATGACCTTGCAGGATGAGTCATTAAAACTTTGGATATCCCATTAACTTCCATCTAGCCCCATCTACAGGTCGAAAATGAATTTGTCTTTGACCAAACACCTGCAAAACTGACTTCCACATCAGCCTCTATTGTAGGATACTTTGTGTTTAGTGCGAGTTAGAACATGTTAGCATGTTAACACAAACATGGTAAACATTACCCCTGAAAAACATCAGCTAAGTGTCGTGGTACCACTTTACAATTAGACTACCCTTATAAAGGATTCATAAAGGGTTCATAATTAGGTTATGAATTAGGTTGTAAACACTTTATTAATCATTAAGAACCATTTAAAAACCAGTTCTAACATAATTTTCATACATCAACACAAGCTCACTATTTGGCAAGATGACTAAGCCTTATATTGACTACTTAGTGAGAATCAACTCAGTGAGCAACAGAAACCAAGGATGCTTGCTGATGAAGTTTGTAAAATGGTACCGTTATTGTTTGCCATTTTGAGATATACTAGTTTGTCTGATAAGTGAAGGTGATATCTGAGCACGGCACAAGGCCATGTTTATATTTGCATGCTATGTCAAAGCCAAGGGGTAAAGTTAAAGGAATCGGAAAAATCATATCAAATGCTTTCATAAATCCAGTTTTCCGTTACGATTTCTTCCTAATTTCCTCTCCCATTTGTGTTTTAAAATGTACAAGCTCGGAAAATGTCAATGTAAAGAAGTTTGGCACATCTGTGGGTCTTTAAAGTGAAATGGACATTCTGTCTTTAATGGCTTTCATTCAATACTTAAAGTTAATATTTAACCTAAATCACCCTAAGTGCAGATATTAGGTTTAAAATGGTGCATCATGGTTTAAAGCACCACTTTGAAATATGGAGTATGTTTGCTCATACATATGACTTTAGCCTTTACAATTTCAACTCACACTAGAACATTTGTCAACAAATAAATACTATAATAAGACTATAAAGACATTATTTTTTGAATTAAAATAATTATTAGGGCTTTTTGCAAACTTGAAAAAAACATGCTTATTTTTAACCTTCAAATGTGTTAAAAAATCCATCATTCATTTCTTAATTGATGTATGTCTAAGAAAAAAGGCATTTCTATAATTGTATTTGTATATTTGTTATTGTGCCAGATTAAGACAGTCTGAATGTGTACCGCTATAAACACTGTATCTTTGTACACATATACAATTACATTTAAAGATACAGTACGCAAGTTCAGGTTGCTTAGATTGCATATTCTAACATTCAGTTTGAATAAATAATTACCTTCAGATGGGTCTGTTATGAGTTACAATCCATTATAATTAGAGATGAGGTTACTAGGTTAAACTTTAACCAAAGGTAGACTGACCAAGTTTTGGAAAAGCCATCATCAACTTCTGGAAACAAGTAAAGACGCATTGAGATCATTTTTTTTATAATTTCAGCACACCCGGATCAAGACCACCAGACTCAGGACAGTATTTCATTTGACTTTTGACATGGACACAGTTGACTTATTCCTGCGTTTACGTGTACCCTTGTGTGACTTGCAGTATTTTATGTCTTTTCTTTTTATATCTTAAGTTTATTGTATGTTGCATTCTTGGAGGAACCTTTGAACAAACTGAGTTTACAGAAAATGATCCTCATCCCAGCCTGCCTCCTCCGTGGGTCTGACACAGGTAAGGGAACCTCCAGACGTTGCCAAGTCCCACGCAGAAGCCCACAAAGGTGAGCAGGTACTGGGCTTTGTTGTCCCATTTGGGCCTGTCCCCTGCCTCCTCCTTCTCCATCCTCTCCAGGTCCGCATGAGACGGGATTCGGTCATCAAGACCAGGGTTTGGGAGAACCAGCCTCATGGTGTTTGTCGAGTTAATCCAAAATGCCTGACAGCCTTCAAAGCTGATTGATTCTCAGTACTACTGACTAACTAAGAACACCAAAGTTTCGTGGGACTTGCAGAATCTGTTCATCTCATCTACCATCTGTGGAGCATGGGTGTTAACATCATAAAATATTCCATCCTATCAGAGGAGAATGAGGTGGTCATTTTGACACAAACACATCTAGGGGGAATTTGCATCCTTTAATGCAATTGTGGAAACTACAAGGACCATTACCTCACACCACAACACATGTTGCTCTCATCTTCAACTGGATTACCACCCTTTGTTTAAATTAACTGCATGGCCATTCTGAACTGTACTGCAGAACGTTACAGAGAAACAGATAAGAAATTATACTGCTGGAAGTTCGGAGGGTCAGGTTGCCTCTGAACTTTGTTCTTTATTTTACAACTGGCCATTAGCTTTCAGTTAGATGCACATTATTATGATAGGAAGCTGATTGTCTCTGTACGATTGTTAAAAAACTAGATTTCCTGCACTCCAGTGGTAGCACAGGGGTAATGTCATCTGATTCCCCACTTAGAGATTTAATGGCATGTTACAGGATGTTTGCAACCTACCAACCATCCAACAAGCCCCTTAAACGCATGGCTTCCTCCTGTTAAATGCATTTACTTCATGACACCGCTTGTTGTAACTGCTTTCTGTTAGCGTTTTATTTCTTCTAGTCCGTTTCATCACATCCTATGTTTTCATTTAAGTGTGTATGTTTGTTTGTAAGCTTGTTCGAAATGTTTTAATTTCAAAGTGTATTTAAAAGGGACTTATTTTATGCATTATATTTATTCAGCTTCATCTTTTAGTGTATTTAATTTTTTTCCATGTGTGTTTAATTTCCTATATTACTTTCCTTTTATTCTGAATTTCTATCCCTCTTTAGATGTCCCTATAAATGTATCATTAATGATATTGTTATTGATATTATTTATTTATGTTTAATTATTATTCATATTATTATTATTATTTTAGAAACTACACGAGCAGTTTTCAACAACTACTTTTTTTTATACAGTAAATGAGAGATACTGTTGCACATCAGTAAACAAGCTACTTCCTGTTCACTTCCATAACAATACTGTATATTTCATTTGATTATTTCAAGTACTTTGCAATAGTATACTGCACGTATTTTTTATCCAGATTTCATGTAAATACTTTCTTGTATAATAGTTTCACTCGTTTTTATTTAATTTTTGGTTGTTTTTTTCTTAAATTGTATCATTTACACCAGTACGAATTCCTCGTATGTGTCAACCTACAGTATAAATAAATAAACCAGTAAACCAGTTTCTGATTCCGATTACTGTATAACTTGCATTTACGCCTCTTAGCCACTAGAGTTCGGCATTTGTCAAGACTGCAGTTTAACCTATGAGTTTAACATGCACCAAAAAGGAACATATTTATTTATCCCTGTATTCATCTGATCTGGACTTGTAGTGTTGGACTGTTGTGAGCGTACACCAAACCAAACACATCTACTTTATTTGTTAATTTATTATATTTTAAGCTTAAGATTTCCCCTTTTCTTTAATCTAATGTTGCACTAACACAGCAGTAGGTCCTTATTGTCCCTTAATTTGTTAAAGGATTTATAAATATACTCATTTTTTGAAAGGATTAGTGCGGTTCATTATAGGAAGCCACTGCTAAGCCGGAGACTGATCTGAAGGGAGGGGGGAAGTGAGGCAGAGAGGAAAATAGATATGGGTTGTGGGGGGGAGGAGGGGGGTGGATTTAGTGTGACTCAGACAGACAGCAGACCGGCTGTCCCAGGCTGCGCTGATCCTTCACTCTCCGGCCGGCTGCAGTCCGCCTGCTGCCTCACTCTATCACCGGACACCTGCCTCTCCGAGAGTAACAGAGAAACATCCCAGCAAAGCAAGAGGAGCAAAGTGAGACAGCCAGGACACACAACCGGTTTCTAGTGCCACTTTTTCGGCTTCCAGCACCCCCCCTCCTTCCCCTCTCCTCCTCCCTCAGGAGCGCGCTTGGAGACCCGGGTTTGTTGTCGTTACCGGGAGAGGAGCGCTCAGCGACCCGAGCCTCACACCGCGCTGCCTCCCCTCAGAGGAGATACTTGCATGGATGCACCATGGCCACGTTTGTCTGCAGGGTTCAGTTTCTAGATGACACCGATCCGTTCAACAGCACCAACTTCCCAGAACCGACGAGACCGCCGCTGTACACCTTCAGTGAAGACATCCCGCTCATCAACCAGCTAGCAGGCATCCACCGGCTCCTCAGGGCTCCACACAAGGTAGGGTTACCATCAAATCATCTGAAACGTAATGTATGTTGCCGAATTAATCCCATAGTAGGATGCTGTTGTTATAAAGCCAAAAAACACTGGAAACAACCAAAATAGCACAACATTCATATTCATTATTATTACATTGTTTTCCTCTTTATATTCTAACATAGGCCTACAGGTTCAAATCAGGGCTGCATGAGGTTGTTTTGAATGCTGTTTTTACTTTAAGCCTTCTTCAAATAAACTTCCATACCCACCATTCAGAGGCTATTTTGAGAACACAAGCAAGCACAAGTGATTGGCTCTCCAGCCTGAGGACTCGAACAGGGTTGCAAAAGTTTTCCTTGAAGCCCACAGCAACATTACACATGGGTTTAGTTTGTTTTGGACTCGATATTCAGATTGATTCCAGTGTTGGCAAAGGCTGACAATCCACCAGCCCTAAACAGATTCCTAATTTAATAATAAGGATGCATTCTTGTCTTAAAATACATCTTTCTTTGTTCTGAATATTTGCAGTGTCACAGAGACAGGTGTGTAATGGCATCAGTGAAACCAGATCCATGTGACAGTCAGTGAAAGCCGTTTCCCAGCCAAAAGCATGATTCACAGAGGATCAGATTTAGTGGCGAGTCAGATTATAATTGTATTACAGTACCCTGATAGAAAGTGTCTGAATTTCAGTAATAAAAGCAACAATGAAAAACAACACACATTCCATAAGACTAGGTCACAGAAACACACAGAGAGGTAAAGCAGATGCTGAGCTTGTTTTTATTCTTCATTTGCCATAAAATTCAAGCTGAAAACATTTAATTAAAAATAAAAGTGAGACACCAATAGAAAAAAGAGAGGTCCTCTTCTGGCTCACAACCCTGACAGCAAACCAGCGTTCGACAGCAGAGTGGTTTTCCAGACCAAATAGATCTTTTGCTGCCCCATCGTTAAAAGCCACAAAACAAATGAAAAATGGCCCACAGCACAGAAAAGCTTATGATTACAACCTCCACACAGACAGATGGCACAGCCCGCATTCGTGTTTGCTATTTGGTTCACATCAGAAGGAGGACTGTGTGCAATGGCAACTAGATATTTTGCTCAGATTATAGGGATGAAACTGACCGGTTGCAAATCTGCCCGTCAAACTGTCCGCATTTAAACCTTGGTGTTACAATATTATTGGAAAATGTCAAAGCTTGCAAAAGGGACAATTTCCTTTTGGTCTTTCTTTGTTAAAGCAAATTTGGTCTTAACTTTCTGTGCTGTTCTCTGAGAAAAGCCTACTGTATGATTATGTTGAGATGGTGGAGCTCTGCATTTAAAGTATAGGTCACTTGTCCCAGAATTCCTGCGGCCATGGCCTGGATCCCTGCGACACTTTGTTCTCCTCACTTTGGCTGCTGTGGTTTTCCTGACCTCTTCCTCCAGCTCCTCTTCCACCTCTCTGACCATGCACCCGTTTGTAGACTCAAATACAAACACACACACGGTTAGGCTAACGTGCCAGGGCTAAATCAGTCACTTCATGATGATTCGCAATCATCACTTTCCTGTTAAACCTAAATTTATAATATGAGGCCAAGCAAAGTTCATCGAATTTGAACTTTCGAATGTTAAAGATGATATCAAGTAAAGATTTTTGAGTTAAATTTAGCCTCAACATCAGCAGTAAAAAAACTCCCATTTCCCTCAAAAACAACAAAGCAGACTTAACAGCTCAGCTAGTATTTCATTACCTAAGGGTTGCCATTAAAGCAAAACTGGGAGATTTAATAGCTGTGTAGCACCCACCCTCCTGCACGCTCTTCAAACGGCCGTATCATCTATTGCTCTGATTCTGACACAAAAACAGTTCCTAAAAACTTGTTGGAGTTACGTAAGGTTATTGTTAAGTGTTGACCCAGCGTGATCGCCAGCAGGCTCAGTGTTGTTTCAACGTGGTAGTAATTACTCCCCTACCCCCACTTTGTTCTCTTTGCCTCGCTCTTTGGGGAGAATTTGATTAAATGAGTGTAAAGTATACTAGCCACTAAGTGTTCCCTTGGCCCAGCCCAGAGTGTGAAGAGCTTGCGGTTCCTTCTGGAGCCACCTCTCAGCCGGCTCCGTCCAGCATGATGTGTTTTGTTTTGATATTACCGCTATTACCCACGCAAAGTGTTTTAGGAACAAGACACCCTTTGGAAGGGGGGCTGTTAACATATTGCGTTTCTGAGTGGTCTCACTTCTCGCTGTCCGAGCAGTATTTCTACGATTAAGTAACTTATCTAGATAAAGATGAGCAGCAAAAAAAAAGCAGGGAAAAGGGGTTGACACGTGTAAGACACAAATGGGGGATTTTCAGAGAAGGCCTCATTTAGGGATCATACAGACTCTTAATTATTAGTGGATAGAAAATGCTGAATAATGCTAGATGATTGAGCACAAGATATGCTTTTGTCTTGTGCTGCATACAAAGCAGGGCAGTAGGCCAGGGCATGATTAACTCTCCTACTTTCTCTACCCCGTCTATCCCCCCCTCCCCTATTGGCACGAAATGTCTGAATAACAATGGAATTGCACTAGGGTTCAATAGGTTGTGATACGGGCGTTAGACTTTACATTTGAACCCTAAAACATGTTAAAGTGGTGCTAGAAGGCAAGATTTTAATGATGGCAAAGTTGGCTTGATAAATAATGACGGTGAGGTTGCAGATTGTACCAACTGAATACCTCTTTGCCCACCCCCTCCCTTTCTAAGCCTGCAGAGAATATACGGGTCATAAGGTAATATAAAACATTTAATAAAATATTAAATTTCTTCCAATAGATGCTCCAAATTCTACACACTGCTTCTTTTAATTTTAATTCGCGATCATTAAAACGAAACGTAATCCTATCAGTCCGGGATGTACTTTGTATTCAATGCTAACGAGCACATGTTAGCATGCATACAGACAAAAGTAAGATAACAAACTTGTCAAATGTTAAACATATCAATCTATTGTCAATTTGATCATCTTGTCATTAGCTTTTTAGTAAAGGTAAAAGTCCACTCAAGGTCCACTTATCTTTTTGACTTAGCTCTCAGCCTCATTTCACAAGCCTCTTCCTGATTTATAACTATCAACACAATGTCATAGTGGTCTATCTTGGAAAACATGGCCATGACAGTCTTTTGTATTTGTCTGAATGACTGAATTTGGATCAGGGAGCTGCACTTTTGCTTTGCGGATTATCTTTTTGGCACACATGGATTAATGTTGTTTTGAGGGGAAACTGGAGCAGAACCCAGAGTCACCTCTTTTAATTATGCCACATATTTCCTTGCTCTGAGTTTGGGATTACTTAAAGAAATTATTATCTCCTTTGCAACACTTTGGCATTGGCAGTGACCGTCACCCCCCTTTCAGACTCCCAGTTTTTGCGGACACACCCACCCTTGAGCTCTTGTGCGCATGCTGCCTCAGTGCAGAGTAAATATAGCAAGGTTATATTTATGCTGTGAGTCCATCCGACAGTCCGTCTCTCTGTTTCCCAGTGAGAAGGAGGGACAGACGGAGGGCAGCAGCAGGTCTTATGATCTGTGGTCGCTGCTGGTCAGGGAGTGTCGTCATGCAGCTCGCCCCAGACAGCCATGGGGCGTTTGGCAGCACACCAGAGGCTAGGTTAATCCTACCCATAATATAAAGGTGCTAAATGCTAACTCAAATCCTGACAGTGATCTCATTCACCTATTCATATATCAGCAGCTTTGACAATAAGTCGCAAAGCTCTTTGTAACAATAAAGAAGTGATGCATGTTACTTTTTATGAGTTGTAGCTTGAATGGCTGCGTGCACCTGCTATCAACATGTGACCATACCCATAAACATCAATGCCAGTGGTGTGCAGATATATTACTGTGCACCTGGCCTCAAACTCAGCATGGTTTCTCATTACACAGCATAGCGGCTTGATTCTGACGAAGGCTATTCTGCATTGCTTTCTTAGATCATGCATTTGCAGATGGCAAGATTGGTCAGTTTTAGAGCACTTACTAAACAGAATTTGCCAAGTGCATGAATGTAGGCATGTCAATAAAGTAAGTAGGAATGACTAAAGAGAACTATATGTTCTGGAGCTTCAAGCTCATTATTTAAGTGTTATTTTATCGGCTGGTATTGAAACGCACGTAAACCTTTCTTTATTTCAGTGTTTCCCTCTGGTTTTGGTTTCATGTTTTGCTGCCTTTATTGCTTTGTTTCTACTACTGTACTTAATTCCCTTTACAGCTTTGTAATGCTGAAAGCAGAGCCGCACCAAATTGGCTCGCCCACTTCTCATGGGCCACTGTATACACTTTTTTTGAAATCCATACCCCGTAAAGTTGCTTTATTTTACAGGCTCAAGTTGTTTCAAAAAAGGGTGTGAAACACATGCAGAGACATACTGTAGTGAAGGACTATTAAAAATAGTGAGCCCTGAGACCTTTTTCATTCCTGTGGGTGGTTCATGTACGCACATCACTGCATGGCCAGGGAAATTTCACATGCCATCATGTACTGTATGTCAGAGCGCTCAATCATATTTTCCATTGCTATTTTAGGTATGAAAGCCAATTTTTAAGTTGGCCCTCAGTTTTGTTTGATGAAATCCAATACCTTGTATCAAGTCTATACTGTATCTGTCATCAGGACTTGTATTCCAAATATATTTTCATTTTTTTCCATAGCTTGATGACTGCACGCTACAGCTCTCCCACAATGGCACCTATCTGGATCTGGAGTCATCTCTGGCTGAGCAAAAGGACGAGTTGGAAGGCTTTCATCAGGACGACACAGGGTGAGACTGATTCACAGTTTGAAACTCAAACACTATCACTCTTCACTGTTCAAAACATTTGAGATAAAGTAATGACCCCCCGCCCCCTAGCCTTTACTCTCCCCCACACAAACACACATGTCTCTTCTTAGTTTCTAAATTTGTATAAAATGGAAGGAATCACAACTGCTGGATATGAATTTCTTGGAACCACAAGTTCATGGAAAGTATGAAACACTGTGGAAAGCAGGACAGATGTGCCCTCTCTTTCACAGCTACGGCTCTCTCTCTGTGTTTTTGTTTTACAATAACTCATAATTTATCGACGTTGTGACAAAATATCACAAACCTGTCAACTGTAGAACAACTTGACCACTTGGTAACAGTGGGTCTCATATATTAGTCTCTTGCTGGATTTTTACCAGCAGAAGTTCTGGAGTCTTTCTTTCGGTCAACAAGAGAAATGGAAAATAGAGATCTGCTACTAGGGCTCATAATTTCCACCTCAAAAAGTGTTGGTAGTGAGCAATCTAGATGGTGACACACATTGTATTGTGATCAATAGGTTTGGTAGAGATTGTGACAAAAACAATATGGCAGCCAAACTTAAATGTGACCTTTTCTGTGTGAAAGGTGTCTTTGTAGTCATCAACATCTTTTCAGGGTTTGTCATTTATTTCCATGTTATGCTAATTCGTTCTTTTACTTCAATACATTGCATAAGTAATATTTTAGGCTATTTTTTTATTCTACTATATTTATTAAGTTTTAGTTACTAAATCCTTTGAAAACATAAATTATTAATACACATTTAAAAATCAGATTCAACATTGTTTTGTGCTCTATGGATGTATTGATACTTGTATTCGTTTCGCCAGGGCTTTTAACTCTGACATAGTATTTCTAGAATGTTTTATTATTGCATCTTTACTAATGTAGATGATCCTCCTCTACCACGGTTTGCTGTCTTTATTATCAAATGTCAGTGAATAAGGGCAAACTGACCGTGGATCTGCTATTATGGAGAATCATCCAATCAGATTAGATTTGGGCATCTTTTGCGCACATTGTCAACGCAGACGCGAAGGCTGTTTGAAACCTCATCAATTTGTATTAATGTTCAAAAGGGAACCGTTTAAGAACAGTTACAGGTCATGACCGATGTACAGTAAGTAACCGAAAAATAATCCCTGCATTTGTTTGAAATTTTAAATAATGTTATTGTAAAATAAATGTAGCCAGTAATAACGGTAAAGCTAACAGCACACATTGTAGCTAGCCTAGTTAGCGCAGTTAGCTAAATTAGCTTCTATTAGTTTCCGTATTTCATTTTAACATTACATGACCAGCAAGCAAGTTAACTAAGCCACCCATTACGTTGAAAATAAACCAACAGGTACGTGTACCATAATTTAAACTACTAGTAGGCTATATAGCATCATAACTTTAGTGTTTGCTAGGTAACTGTTGTGCAAATCCAGCCGTTTAAAAACGAGCCTGTGCGTTTTAACAACAGGTGTTGTTACTTTAGCTTATTAGCACAACAACCAGTTGTGAATTAATTAAACAATCTTTAGTTCCTAGTATCAAAACAGTAGCACTGTGTTTAATGCCGCTGTTGAGAAGTGCTTTGCAGTGTATTTATTTTTCCTCGGCCAAAATAGCTGGGTTGTTATTTGTGTCTGTGTGTGGTTGTTGCCATGTGTACAGTACATGTCATGAAGTTGTTTATCAGTGTTTATATATACAGTCTATGGTGTGTACCTGGTAAACCCTGTGACAGATTATGGACAGGTGTATAAATCCCTGTGTGTGTGTTTGTGGGAACTGGCTGGATAGGACAGGCCTGTCTATCATCTAACCAAGGTCATACTGCACTGACAGTAGGAAAGAATCATGCATTGGCTGAAGTTTGAACCTTTCTTGGCTTAACATCACAAAGGCTGATGATAGACGCTTCTGACAATGCCTGTCTTATCCATCCTCTGTTGGATGTATACTGTGTGTGTAGTGTGTCACAAATGAATACATTAACAGTCAAACTCAGTATCTCAGCCTCACACTACATATTTCACTTTTAAATCACGCAGTTCTCATTGTATTTTGAAACATTTGCATATTGGTTTTAAATTATGGGATTGACTGCATGTGTCTTTTATTCAGCAGTGTACTGTACTGTAGACACACACAGTGTTTCCCCTACCATTGTCGGTAGGGTGCCAACGGAGCCCCGCCCCGCCCCCCTTAAAAATTCAAGGTGTTTTTTTATTTGTATTTGTTTTAATAAAACAAATTTATAGCACCAAATTTCAACTAATCTATCTACTGTCACTTTTGACAATGAACACGTGCCCTTTTATTAAATAAACTAAACACTTTCATTTTAAGTTATGAGTTTAGTGTTTTTGACCCTAAGAAACATGATGCATTAATCAATAACAATAATCCACAGCTCCTCTCTCTGCTCCAGAGGATTTAAAAAAATAAAAATATCCCAACAACACCCCCCAAAGCAGTAAACCTAGGGGGAACACTGGACACATGTATTTCAATTATATATAATTAAGGCTAAGGCTATTGTTCTGCTTTTTATGTGCAAACCTGAACTGACATATTGAAAATAGCCTTTCACTGAGTGTTACACAGAGTAGTGTGATATAAAAGAATTTTCACCCAGAATTTTTTCCCACGCATCAAAAATGTGTTGTGATTCCACTTGTGGCAGGACACTGCTCACCACAGTTGACAGTAAACAAGGTCCTCTGGTGACGAGGACAGCTCAAGAGCCAGCTCTCACTAAAGAAAAAGATAAATTGGGAGGAAACTGCTGTAGATGACGAAGCTGGCTAACCAAAGTCTGTCAAACATGTAAAATAAAAATGAATCCTATCCCTCACATCCCACTTGCATTTTTAATCCAAAACATCCCTTTTAATAATCATAGTAATATAGCCTGTCATTCTTACCCACTACTTTATCAAACAGCTTCAGCAAATGAATCTGCAAGAAAAACACAGATTTATCAGCATCTCGGCAGATCGTGATAACATTTTGCTCTATTTCCGAGCAAAGCTGATAACGCAGCTTAACAGGAGGATAGGAGGCCAGCTGGTCTCTTGTTTGGGTGTGTGTTATCCCCATTGCATGTTATGCGTGATGGTTGTATTGCAGCTGTGTGTGTTATCAGAGCAGTGCTTTCCCTGCTTGGATTGAATGCTATCACCGTGTTAGTGATGGAAGTTAGCGATTAGCTCCTGAAGATCGGAAAGATTGAGTTTGAGGTGCTCTCAAAATACCATCATGCATTACTTTAATTTTTGTGTGCTCATTTTGTTTTCCCACTGGAAATATGCTGTGTATGAATGTGTGTGTGTGTGTGTGTGTGTGTGTGTGTGTGTGTGTGTGTGTGTGTGTGTGTGTGTGTGTGTGTGTGTGTGTGTGTGTGTGTGTGTGTGTGTGTGTGTGTGTGTGTGTGTGTGTGTTGTCTCCTGCACTTTTGCTGTCTGTCCTCGAGGCTCAGATGTGTATCAGTATAGGGGTACAAGTTCTATTCAGGCAACTGTTTGTCTGCCCCATTCCCGTCATGCCATCATTAAACAAAAAGTATATTTTCCTTAAAGTAGTAGCCAAGGGTTTAGCTGGTGTCTCGTCATTTTCCAATAGCTTTTCACTTGTTGCAGGATATTCTTCCCTATAATTAAGTGTAAATAAATCATGAACAAGGCAGATCACTCCACTACTGCCAGACAAATCCCACATTTGACCTACATGCGATTTTCTCTAAGTCAAATGATTGTGTAGAAACGAGACAAAATACCCGGTTGCTTTCATAAAGATATGTTTTCTTCTTTCGTTGTCAGGTCCAGAGGGAAGAAGCACAGTGTTGTTCTACGGACCCAGCTGACTGTCCGTGTACATGCCTGCATTGGTGAGTGTGTTTGACATGTTTATGTATGTGTTTAACATCGGTCCCCCCCAGTGGACACACACACACACACACACACACCCCGCCACACACATCAGCAGGTCTAAGAACATACTGTACTGCACGCTTGGATGGCTGTCCAGGGGTTTACACGTGGTGCATTCTGGGTCAGACCCGGGACCTCCCACTCAGAGGCAGGTTTGACTGGTGTTTGAAAATTCTCCAAAATTCGACATGGTATTGTGATCACGTCAGTAATTGCATTACACATGTGTGATGGGAGCTTTTATAGAGAGAACAAAATATTAATAATAAAACTAATCTGATTGTGTAACTTTAGGATTGTTTTCTTGCCTACTGGCTTATTACAGTACTTCTATATAAATAAGAACATAATGTACTGGGAGCTCATGGTTGATTTTGATGTCTGTTGTTCTCATTACATTCATCTAAGTTCACCAACATCCCGTCATTTAAGAAGCGATGTATTCCTTCTTCTGTCTGCAGCCCCCTCCTCTGAATCAGCCCACACTTAGTCAGTGCTCAACCGTTTCCTCCATGACTTGTCTGCATGGTCCACATTCTCCATGCCAGTGATAGCAGCGCTAATTCTGTCCACTAGAATCAGTGCCACGGATTGGTGGAGAATGTCATGAGGTTAAAGGTCACTAGGGCTGTGACTAATAATGTTATGTAAAGAAACACGTGTACAGGATTTGTTTTCATCATCTTTTCAATTTTAAATGTTGACATAACAGTTCAGTTGTTACATAAAAAATAAAAAATAGATGGTTCTGCATTATCAACAGTCCCTTTATAGGAGATATTATTGCAACATACTGTAAATAGCAGTTTGCATTAACCCAATTCTCGGGACATGAACCCCTGAACTTGCCCCATATGCCTCTTTTAGTTGATTGCTTTGGACATATGGCCCCTGTTGCTTCTAGAATGAGTGATCTGTTGAGTCTCACAGACGGGCTCAGCCCTTTCTGAGAGGAGAAAACCTGACCCAAACTGCAGCCACCTGCTTATTCAAATATATTTACATATGTGTGCCCTACACAAAAGGGCAGAGTGAATTAAGCAGGAAGAGGTTGTGTAATACAAGTCTTTCTCTCACACTCGTGCCCATATAATACACACGCCCACGCTCAAACACACACAAACAAGCTCTTATGAGGGATCTTCCCATGGCTCATCTTGGTTTTACGAAAAAAAAAAAAAAAAAAAAAACGAGCCGGGCTATATTTGCTTGCCTTGGCATAATTTGAGCACAACTTTTAATGGAGAAATAGCTGCATCATCATCCCCATGAGACATGCCTTTTTTCTTTTGATGGGTAAGAATAAAAACCTTTGCCCTGTGCCAAGGCTTGATGAAAGAGTTTGCCCGATACATCGCCCGCAATCCAGATTTCCTCGTGCATGGCACAGATGCTGAGAAGCAAACCAGATCCTGACTGGAGTTGATACTCTGGAGTGTAATTCTGCTGCATTAGAGAGACGTGTAATCAGACAGTGTGAGCGAGTCAGGGCAGATTCACTTTAGAGATCTAAAGACCATCCCCCCCCCCCCTTCTTAGTGTTGCTTCACCGAGTCAGTAATGCTATCCACTCATCTGGCCGTTTAGCGCTCTCTAATCCTTCAGGGCGTTGACCTTCAGCCTGAGTGGTGGTCAGCATACTATCCACTAAATGAAAAGTCTGTCACTATGAAGGATACCAATTGCTTTTCGAATCAAGTCTCTTTTACTCACAAACAGTTGGTCAGTAAAGACTGGATTGCTGATTGTGCTACATATGATCGTGTTTTTTGAAATCCAGGAATGAATCGTTTCCTTACAGATTTTCCTAATCTCGTCGTCTTCATCAGTCTCCAGGTTTGATTGACAAGGATCAGGATTTGATGGTCAAATGAAGGTCAAATGTCAAGCAGATCTTAGGGCTTTGTGTCTTCAGTTGTTTATTGATCTCCTTTCAGGGCCACAAGGTTGAACAAAAAGAGATAGAAACACCGCTCTCCTTGGCATGTCTTGGCTTCGCTGCTAACAGAAAGATCATTCAGGCTGGCCAGCTTGGGATTACTGATGCTCTGTGATGCGTGTATGTGTGATTGAGGGTGTGATAATGTGTGTGACTTCATTAGTTTTTATGTTGGACATGAAAAAGGGAACACATGCGCATGGTCAGCATTGCTCAACAGTATCTGTCCTGGAGAGGCGTTCATGGCACTTTAATGATCCAGCTCTTCTTAGTACTCACTGCATTTAGACCTACTAGGAGAATGGGGTCAATTCAAAAGTATAATATCTCCTTGTATGCTGTCCTCAGTGTCCTCATGTTTGACCTGAGCCTCATCGATTTGCCCATCTCCTTTTATATCGCTCTTATTTGTTCTTTTGTGGACCTGTTTTTTCCTCGCCTTTTCTCAGTTGTTCCCGTGGTCTGCAGTCTTGTTAGAGTGGCATTCAGAAGCCCTTGTTTAAGGGTTAATTTTAGCAGTCTGCATTTGCAGCAGAGTTGTTTCGAGGGGGGGTTGGTTCAGGCGGTGAATTGCAGGTGTTATCTTTAGAAAGTGTTGACAGCACAGAAACATGCGAGGAAGACAACATGGTGCCGAACCTTTTCCCACTAAATGTGAGAGATACAGGAAGTGAGAGGGTAACAAAGGTGTTGATTGAGGTAGATGGAGGATAGTTGGAAGGAGTAATGCACCACGTGTTGTGAACTCGTATCAAGTTCTTCTACAGAAAACATGACATGTAATAAGCAATGACTTTATGTAGTCCCGTCGGCACCATCAGTTGCACCTGGAGGCGTCGTGCCCATCACATCCCACGAGCGTCAAAACAATGATCTATTAGGGGTGTGATTTGTTCCGGTATCTGTAATATCTGCCTTCCTTAGAGCAAGCATGACTTTGATCTAGTGGGTTCACTAACAACTGTTGCCTTTTAAATCCACTTAGTAACAATAGCATTTCTTTTGAGGCGTGTTTTCTGAACATTCTGGTGAATTTAGTTTCATTATTAAATATCTTTACGCTCTTTTTTTGTTCTCCACCACCTCCACTCTGTTGACCACAGCGTCGCTTACTTTATTTGTCGAAAAGTTGCCATGAAGCTTAAGTGACATAATGTTCTGTAATATTCACTTTTGCTTTAGTGCTTCTACTTTTTTCCTGATCCTTAGCTTTCACCAAAGTTAGCAAAACATCAAACAACAATGATGAAACTCTATATAAAGCTGCACTGGCTGAGTACAAACTGTACTCTTCTCCAAGCTTTTCTTTTCCCATGTGGCCCCATTTCCCAGCCTCCCATGAATTGAAAGAATATGCAGTAATTAAATACAGTTTAAGTGATTAAATAAAGAGAGGGTATGCTATCTGACAGGTAAAGCTCCCTGCAATGATTTGTACAGCAGGTGAAACAAAAGAGTTGGAGTGCAGAACAAAAGACCTGGCATGTGTTTTGGCGCCTGTTCAATCCCTTGGCACTTGCCTCTGGAATTTAGCCCTCATTCCAGAAATGTGGCTCCTTTACCGCTGGATTTCTGTGCCCCAATTATCCGTCCCTAATCACCCCCCGCAGTATTGTAAAGGAGAGGCAGGGGTCGGAGGTGGAGTGGAAATTGAGTTGCTTTGATTTTCTCTCGTTGAGCTGTTGCACAAATTAGCAACTTGTCGAAAGATTGTGTTTCATCTGTGGCTATTTCCCACCTTTAGTTACTTACTCTTGCTTTGATTTGATTTTGCAAAAAGAAACAGTGTAATAATAGGCCTCTAGTACAAAAACAAATATTCACTGTATTTATACATTGTAAGGATATATTTTAAGGATTTGATAGCTCTAGTGAGTTACACAAATCAAAACCTCTATAAATATCAGCTTACTTGCATGGTGGTCTCTCGTAAAATAAGCAGTAGTCTCTTTTCAGTGTTGCTTCCCCGGTGGGGGTGCGGTGTTAGTGACAGCAGTCTGGGCTAGGGATGCTGCAGAAAGAGAGGACTACAGCTGGTTCGAGCAGTGATTTCCTGTGTGCGTTTCCCCCGCTGTGGGAGATAAGGCCTGGTGATGACGTGGTGTGGCAGGGAGATAATGCTTGGTGACGGGTAAGCTGTGAGGGGACAGCGGTATTGGACATCTGAGGCAAACTCTACTCACATCATATGGTTTTCCTGACACGCTACTCTCCAATATCTGTGCCAATATGTTCTAACCTTTCATCGAGCATCACTTTACTTACTAGTTTCAATCACAGCTGCACAATTTAGAAATGTTTCTTTTGACTGATATTGCAATAGAGACAGGATCACAGTATTGGAGGGGTTGATCATTTTTTAATCATCATTTCCATTATAATTGAAGATATATTAAAGGTGGGGTAGGTAAGTTTGAGAAACCGGCTTGAGATACACTTGTTGTTATATTCCATGGAATGCTCTTAACATCCCGATAGCAATGAATATCTGAAGTGCTTTGACAAAAAATACATACAAAAAAGTCATCTGTGGAAGCCGTAGTACTGTAAAAAGCACGACCAATCATCTGAGCCGGCCCGGCTAATGTAACTGGATGGCCTACCTGCCTGTCAGCCTTCCATCTGTGTACAAAATTATCTCGTGCCCTCATTGGTCATGTGCGGGTTCGTGTGGGTTGGAGGAGGGGCTCTGTAAGGAAGTGGCAGATTTTTTCCGGTTGTGTATTTTCAAATTCTAGCGCACTCGAGCTGGTTTTCCAAAATGACCTACCCCACCTTTAACTGATTTTGGCGTGTGTTTTAAAAAAAAAGCATCTTTACCAAACATGTGTTTTATTTAGTCCGTAGACGTTTGTTGGCCGGGATATTGCTGCAGCTTGAAGTTATTTCAATCATTATGGTATTTGAACACATAAGATAAGATAAGACGGACCTTTATTAATCCCTGTGGGGAAATTCAGTACAAGCAGCAACAGGGTAAGGGTGAGAAACAGGACAGCACAGATTCACACAGATTCATCAAATCAAAAATAAAATCAAGATACAAATTTAAATAATAATAATAAAAAAACTATGAAATAAGAAATGAATGTAAAACTAAGAATGAGGCTCCCCTCAAAGTTCCCATGAAGCCCTATGTATCGCGAATGTCAGCGGGGGGGGGGTAGAGCTCCGTGACCACAGAGCATGTGAACGTTGTGATCAGCTGTTTTAGCGCAGTGCTGCTGTACAGACCGACGTTAACAGCAGCCCTGTCTGTGCACACGGAGAGGGACTCTGTCGTCCGGTGATCTAACTGGAAAAGCTTCACAAGTACGTCGTTACGCAAATGCGCTTTGTGACACAAGTGACGGTACGCATTTCAGATTGTTGCCGCGCATGCGTACCTGCGTACCACTTATGTGCACCCCTGCATATATACTTATAGGGACATATATATACATATTACATATTAGATATTAGATATATTAACATGGGTGTGCGGAAACAGCGTTTAGCCTTTAACAAATACTGTGGTTTCTGCGATTTGAATACCAGTCCATGTTGTGATTTTGATAACATGTAGAATCATTGCAGCCCTAATACTCTCCACTTCTGTTCTTTAACCCCTGCAACCTTTTTATTTTCCTGGCATGCCCCTGCTTTCTAAATCTATATTTACTCTATTCAGCTTCACAGACTGTGTTTGCCTCTTTGGCTCATTGAGTTGTACCTTTTAATCTCTCAGTGTGCACGTTGTGTGGCTCAACAAGGATATTTTGCCATGCTTATTAATTGTTGAGCAGTTAAACCTTTTCACCATCTCATCATTACCTGAAATCAGCTGTCATGCATTCAGAATACAGGACACGCTGCTCTGTTTTCATCTGTTTCCCAGAGAGAACGAAGGAATGAGAAAATCTCTTAAATAGTTTCCCCTGTACCCTCACCAGCAGCTGAGAACATTGCGCCCACATGAGTCATGGCTAAGTTACTGCTGCGGGAGATGGAGAGATGGCTGATGAGGCATTAGGGATGGAGGAGCAGTGGAAGTGGTGAAAAAACTTTATAGCAGTAGCTGCTGTAGCAAAACACATAACACACATCTTTCCTGCAGCTGTTCTCAATTATTCCTGCAGTAGAACTTTTCAAATTGTCTCTAACGGCCCGTCCACACAGCAGCTTTAAAAAAATCTTCCAACGCTTCTGCCCATTGACTTTGAATGGGGGTGACGTCACTTTGCCTCGCTTTTCGACGAACTGCATTGTGGGGAAGCAAAGCGAACATTTCCAGGATTTCCAGGATTTTCAGGATTCAAAAGTTGAGCAATTTTCAACTTTTGAAGCTGAGGTGGAAGCGTCAGCCAATCAAATCCCGTTTATGCAAATCTGACAGTACAAGCTCTAGCCAATCAAACCGCGTGCAAGCTGGGAGAGCCAGACCGCAGTTCATTTTCTATATTCCTGAAAATGGAGGAGAAATTAGTTATTGCTTAGCAAATCACCCGGTTCTTTATGACCAGTCGCTAATAACTTACCGGGATACAAACCGGAGGAACCAGGCATGGAGGGAGGTGGCAGAGACAGTGGGTGAAACTGGTAGGTGTTCGCCTGTTTGGGGATGTTATATCCAGTTTACTTCGTTTTAACATTGCTATTGCTTTGTATGTCGGGGGCGGGAGATTCATGTGATTGGTTGTTGGTCGCGTTGCTCGCAAAAAATCCCCACGCTTTCAGACACGCCCACCTCCAAGATTTTCAAGATCTTTTCAAAGCTGCTGTGTGGACGGGCCGTAAATAACTTGCCCTCTTGCTTTCTGCTAAGTAGTAGATTGAGGGGGACTCTGGTCTAAACAAAGTTAAATGTCGCAGTACGCAATAAGCAGATATAAATAACAACTTTGCATATAGCGCTGCTTAAACTCATCCCTCGAGATTTACAATTCCCTGCAATAAAAAAAACGAATAGGATTATTTATGTCTTTATATGTTGCTGTGCAGCCGTGTCTATCATCACTGTAATCAGTTGTTGTGGTGATCCTGTCTGTATGGTACAGTGTGTGCTTTGTGTAGATGTGGCAGGGTTTTCCCTGAGCTGTAGTTTGGCTGAAAACCATGAGCAGCTCAAATGTTGTCTGGTGGCACAACACACCGCTGTTTGAGGTTTGCTCTCCCAGGCCTTACGCTCCTATTGGAGTAGTAAGAAATATATATCTCCATGTTTGTGTGTGTAGGGCTTTGAGTGCGGCTGAATGTTATGTCTGGGCTTGTTCATATGCAACTAATGTGCCTGCAAAAAAAACTCTGGCTGGTCTGTTTGAATCATTTAGAAACTATTACATAATGTAATAAAACATTACAATTACCTCAAGCTAAACATCCAGAACACACAGTGGAGAATCTGCAGGCTTGGCATGTTATCCAGCCGTGGGTTTTTTAGAGATGATGGGTTTAGGGGATGTGTGGAGAGAGACGAGGTGAGAGGGATGATTTCCAGAGAGATGGTAAATCATTTAGGGAAGGGAACACAAGGGAATAACAAAGCAAGGAGGAAATGCACCTGCCAGACAGGCCAGTCGCTCCACTAGTTATGTCATAGCGCTTCAGTCCACCAGCTTACAGGTGAGGAGAAGGGACGCTTTGCCAATGTGCTACAACTCTGCTCTTTTCTCCCCTGGTTAACAGACGCTGAGGTTATTCTACTATGTTGCTTCTATTTCGGGGTTGGACAGAATAGTTGCGGTACACTTGTATTGGCTGTTTTATTTAGCGAAGTTCTGTAATTGCCTGGCTTGACGATAAGTGGAGTTGGCTCTAAACCTCAGTTAAAATTCTTTCTCCAGTTTCATCTAGTGTATTTTATATCGCCTCCATTTAGTTTATCTGCAGGACAGGTTCATTTTGAAGTTGATCCAGAGGTACAACTTTGCACCCCCCCATAGTGAGACTCTTTTATATCTGTCATTACAGGCTAATGTGGTATGTATGAGTCAGGGCAAGATTTCACTTTGCTAATCCTTTCTGCAAGCAGCACATATCCTCACAACATCTTCTCTGTTTACTCACTCTGACTGTTGTTAGGCCTGTACTGGGTCCCCGTAGGTTTTTTCTGTGTTTGCCTTTCCCACTCTCTTAGGGTCTGTCTTTCTCTCATGTTTTAAACTCTGGCCAATTTATTTGGATGATCGACCATTGAAACCACTGTTTTAACACATTTTCAATGCCAATAAATAGCAGTTAAACCACCTTTAAATAGTAATTTAACTAATGCATTATTCATTAATTATTATATAGTGCTTAATATTGATCAGTACTCATTGTACTTCCAAAATGTAGAACATGTAAGCCTTCTATAACAAGTACTGGTTTCATTAAATATCTTTGTTTGTCTGCTATTTCTTCAGTCTTTTTCCTAACCTTAAACGGCATGGGTCATGCTCATAGAATTTTTGTTAAAGAATGCACTGAATCACTTACAATTCAACCATGGTTTTTTGCTTTTTCAATAGTTTGGCAACATTTGAATATTTCCACTGCAAAGCTAAACTATCCAGCTGCTAGCTAAAGCTTCACATTTAAAACACAGACATGACGGACTTCCGGTATCAGGTCGGTCCCGAATAAACCCACGAAAGTCAACTATTCGACGAAAACAATAGAAAAAGCCGGAAATCTATTAAAAAGCAAGGCAAATTAGGAGAGAAACCTTAAAGGGACAAATCCGCCGAAGCTAGCAAACACGAGGGAGAGCTAACAGAGACACCGGAGCCACGGGATACTTCTAACATAAGATAGGGCTTTTTGCAGATGATGTCATAGCCTATCTTGATCAACCGAATACATCACTTCCGGTGCTTATGGAGCTTCTAGAAACATATGGACACCTTTCTGGATATAAAATTAATATTTCAAAAACACAGATACTAACACTTAACTACACACCATCAACAATGATTAGGGATACATTTCATCTTAATCGGAATTTAAAGCAAATAAAATATTTGGGTGTCATCATTACTAGAGGATTAAATAAAATATAATAATAATAATGCATTTGATTTATGGGCGCCTTTCAAAGCTCTCAAGGACACCTTACAGAGCATAATTAAAAACAAGCAACAAAGAAGATCACACAGTAATTCAAGACTTAAAAACAACAACCAGTTTAGAAAAATTATTAAGATATGGAATATGCCATTTTAAAAAGGTGTATTTTCAGGCTGGATTTGAAGGTTGAGAGTGAGTCCATATTGCGGATGTCTTGTGGGAGAGAGTTCCAGAGACGGGGTGCAGAGTGGCTGAAGGCTCTTGAGGATCGGAGGGCACGAGAGGGAGTGTAGGTGTGAAGGAGTTCAGAGAGATATGGAGGTGCAAGACTGTGAAGGGCCTTGAAGGTGAGGAGCAACACTTTCAAATCTACGCGGTATTTAACGGGGAGCCAATGGAGTTGTTGGAGAACCGGAGTGATATGATTAATGGAAGGAGTTCTGGTAATGATACGGGCGGCTGAGTTTTGGACCAGTTGGAAGCTTACGCAGGGATTTGTGAGGAAGACCAGAGAGGATGGAGTTGCAATAATCAATACGGGATGTAACGAGGGCGTGGATGAGGATGGCGGTGCTGTTGGGTGTAATGATGGGCGGAGGCGGTTAATATTGCGGAGGTGGAAGTAGGCAGATGTTGTTGATGTGAGCTTCAAATGATAAGGTGCTGTCAAGGATGACACCCAAGTATAGTATAATATACAAAGCAAACTACAATAAGATAAATCAAGAGATACAAAAAGATATCGAGAGATGGTCTACTCTACCACTAGACTTTACCTCTAGAATTGAGACGGTGAAAATGAATCTTCTGCCACGACTTCTCTACCTTTTCCAATCCCTGCCAGTGGAGGTTCCCCAAACTCAATTTACAACATGGGACAGGCAAATATCAAGGTTTATTTGGGGGGGCAAAAAACCCAGAGTAAAGTATGAAACCCTCCAGTTACCTAAAAACAAAGGGGGCATGGGCCGTCCAAAACTAAAGAAATACTATAATACTTCCTAATTAAGACATGTTGTATGCTGGTGCAAACCATATTACACATCGAAGTGGAAGGAAATAGAAAAAGAATGCGTTGAATATCCGATCCAGAATATTATTGGCGATAAAGAAATATACAAGATAATACAGAACCAACTAGATTTAATGACATCCTTCACTCTGAAATTATGGTTTCAAATAGTTAAAAAGCATGGGATAGGGAAAGATATAGATTTACTAAAATGGGTAGCATTTGATAGTAGTTTTAAACCGGCTGGATACGATAAGGGGTTCAAACTATGGGTAACCAAGGGGATTACAGCATGGTGCTCTTTAGAGAGGGATGGGGAGCTGGAGAGTTTCCAGAATTTGAAGGATAAATATGATCTGGATAAACATGACTTCTACAGGTACTTACAAATAAGGGATTACTACAAAAAGCAAATCAAAAGAGACCCCTCTGCTGAAGTGAATGGTGTGATTCAAATCATAACTAATTCATACAAAGAAATCAAAATCAAAACTGCTCTATACAAAGTATTTTCCATAAAGAAAAAACATTCAACTAAATATATAAAAGAGAAATGGGAAACAGAATTGAACACAACCATTTCAGACGATGATTGGCAAAACATGTGGAAAATACATCAATCATCCACCAATTCACGGATATGGACGGGATACTCTTGGAAGAATTTGATCAGATTTTTTATCAAACCTAAGATTCAGAGTAAATACTTAAATACAAATCCTCTGTGCTGGAGAGAATGTGGAGAATCAGAGGCCAACCATGCACACATATTTTGAAAATGCCAGAAAATACACAAGTTCTGGGAATCGATACACAAGGTTTTGCAAAAAATTACTGAGTTATGAGGTTCCCATGGACTACATGGTACTCTATCTGGGCAGTTTTACAGAGGGAAATATTCACTACATAGATAGATGTCTTGTTAAAATACTGTTGATAGCTGGCAAGAAAGCCATAACTAGGAAATGGTACAAGGTAGAGCCTCCTACTGTGGAGCAGTGGATGGAGATCCTGGAGGAGATTCATAAAATGGAAAAAATAACATATCGACTGAGACTACAAGAAACACAATATGAAGAGAAATGGGAGAAATGGTCAATGTTTAAGACACGAACAAGCGACAAGGAATACGGACTGATTGAATAAGAAGAACTGTTCTGACAAATGAGAATGTGAGTCCCGACATGCATTTTTTATTTGATATTATCTCTGTATTTGTATCCTTAGCTGTATTGTTTATTTTTGTTTTGGTTGTTATGTACGTGCACAGCTGTTGTCGTAATGCTTTTATGTAATAAAAAGTGGAAAACAACCAAACACACACATGACAGAGGTATCCATTTTCTAATCCTTCATCTCCTTTTGTCCTGTGGTACGGACTGTCATTGCTCATGCCCAGTGGATCGAGTCGATTAACAATGACATCAGAAGTAAGCCTGAGAAGTGAGGGAGGCAAAGAGAGACAGGCAGAGAGCGAGTGACACAGGAAGGCAGAGGGTGAGGGGAGACCCGGGGGAAACACTGGACGCTTGTTTTACACATGCTTTTGTTTGTGGGATTGAACAATATTTCCCACAGCTTTTGTGTCTGACTGCACAGTGCTGGAAATCAGGTCGCGCTTTAACAATGAAATATCACAGATACAATCCAATTACATAATGTCCGCTGCATGCAACACCTGGTTAAAGATTACAAAGATTAGATGATTCAAATATTTGACAGCTTTTTTTTTTTTTTACAGTTAAAGGAATATTTTGCACACTAAATAACTATTTTGTCAAACTATTACAATAGCTTTCTGGAGCCCAGTGGTTGTTTTTGAGTTACCTTTCGGGGACACAACCAGGCTGGCCACTTCCCTAAGCTAAGCTAACAGGCTGCTTTCTGTTGCTTCACATTACTGAAGACACAGTTAAAGGTAGGGTAGGTAAGAATGGAGAAACCAGCTCGAGTGCGCTTCCTTACAGAGCCCCTCCTACAACAAACGGACGCGCACATGACCAGTGAGGGCACGAGATAAGTTTGTGCACGAGATGGAAGGCTGACAGGCAGGTAGGCCATCCAGGTGGTCGTGCTTTTTACAGCGCCACGGCTTCCACAGATGATTTTTTTTTATGTATTTATTGTCAAAGCATTTCATGTATTCATTGCTATCGGGATTCCATGGAATATAGCAAAAAGTGTTTCTGAAGTGAATTACCTTCCCTGACTTTAAGTGTCAATCTTCTTATCCAACTCTCATCAAAAGAACATATACGATTAACTGCAAGCACAACATGCTGTCTGAAAGAGAAAATGAGAAGAAGCTGCTTCTCTTAAATTGGACATTGTTTTGGGAGCAAAAATCTATAGCATTTATATTATACTATTTAAAAACGTTATGTATTCCTAAAAGAAACCAACACAATGACATACTTTATATGCAGATGTGGCAATCATCTCACCATAGTCTCATTTGTTCATGATCATTCTTGACGCTTTGACATATATATAACGTTTTTTGTAATCCCACTGTGTAAAATGAACCCAGGAAGGAGACACAATACAGTGTGAAGATATAAGGATTTGTCTGGACACAGTATCGTGTGAATCTGTACTGTAGCAGCTTGTTGGCTCTGACCTGTCATCAGCGTGGTAACATCGGGTGCCAGTAAGAAAAGCTGGGTGTATTTGTGTTTGTGTTGTGGGTAACTATTCCTGTGTGTGTATGTTTGTGGACACATTAAGAGGTGACAGGGGATTATGAAGGGCACAGGGCACGCTCTGGTCTTTGAGTTTGTCAGGACATACTTTGTTTGTGAGCGTGTGTGTATCTTTATGTGTTTGAGTGTGTTTATGTGGCAGTAGGTTTCCTTCCTGAAGACATCTGCTTCTGAGCTTCCCTCGCAGCTGATGTCCTTCATCAGGGTTCAAGGTTACAGTCTGGAGATGTTTAACTGCGTGTGTCATTATACGAAAGTGCATGTAGGTATGTACTGTATATTGGTGTGTTAACTCTAAAATATAGCCGCCATTTGCTTTCACAGGGGAATCACATTCAAAGTTTGTTTTTATGTTCTCCCAAGTGTTTTCATTCTCAGTGCGTTTGCATTTAGGTTCTGTTGTTGCACTGCATCAGAGTATGCTTGTGTGGGTATGTGTGTGTCATTGCTAGTGAAATCTCTGTTTATGTCCTTCGCCACTCTTTAAATCTTCTGAAATCTTACCGTGAAACCTTGGAGGTCTTCCTCTTCTTTGCTTTTTCCTCTCTGTCTGGCATACTGAGCTCATGGGGCCTCTATCGTCATCTGTGCCATCAACAGCCTCAGTACTCGCACTGTAGGCCAAGAGCAACAGACAGAAAATAGACAGTCGCAAAATAACCGAGTTATCCTCAGCAGTGTGGCCTTCGCTGCCTGCCAAGCGTTCCTTTGCACTTGACATGAGGCTGAAATCATGCATTATTATCCAAACTATATTACATTATGACAGATTGATGGAGTATTTATCCTTTTAACTCCACAAGGAAATTCCACCGACAGTATATTTGCACATGGGTACTGATATAAAATGCAAACCTTTTATAGAGACATTTTAAAGGATTGATTTTAAGGCGTCATTGAAGTTTACTCTTATTCGTCTAAAGCCGGGGTGTCAAACTCAAGGCCCGGGGGCCAAATCTGGCCCGCGACCTAATTTTATGTGGCCCGCAAGTGCCTGCAAAGAATATAATATACAATACAATTGGTGTAATTGTTGAATATTTACTTTCAATTATTTGCCCTAGACTTCTGCTTTCAGACGTAGTTATTTTTGAAAGATATTACCAGATCTGATAATAATCCAATGCAGGGACAACAATGTAATATAATACATTATTATTTAATATATATTATATATTTACATGTGTATATTTATATAAATTACTTACCTGCCCTTTGAGTGCAACCATAATGCTGATGTGGCCCGGGAGGAAATTGAGTTTGACACCCCTGGTCTAAAGGAAAGAATAATCTGCCAGTGGTGTGAAATTCCTTGTTTAAGATGATCAGTTGGAAACAAAAGTGTATTAGTTGATATAAGAAATCACGACAGGTGAAACTGCATTGGCAACAACTGGAATTGTATCATGCAGTTGACTTTTTATCGGGCTCCACACACGGTGCGCTGCATGACCTGTCCACGGATTGAACTCAGTCTCTCGGCTTGTTACAGTAGAACACAACCCGCCCACCTATATTTAGCATGATACCAGCGCAGAGAGGGAAAGACTTCCTGGGATTAAATTAAGCTCTCCAGCGTGCCATTACACCAAGGGCTCCTCTCACTTCGTTATTTTAGATCCCACTGAAGACGTGGTCTAAAAGCCAGCTGACTGATTGGCCCAGACGGCCGTGTGGGGTGCAACAAAATCCTCCAGAAACATAAGCCAGCGGGTATAACTGGGCTTAAATGTAAGACCACCAGCTGAGACCCTTCCCTCTCTCGCCTGACCCATAGACAGTTGTGCCGTCCTGAAAATATTACCCTTGGTTGACCTTAGTGCCTTCTTCTCTGATGGAATCATTCCTTCTGATCAGATTTACATGCATGCTGTGGGCGGAGAGGTTCCACCTTTTTATCTGTGATGTTGGTGATTAGGTCTGCCTCTTTGAATCTATTTATTTATTTATGTTGTTCTGCCACACATTACATTATATGTCATTTCATTAAAGTGGACCTATCATGCTATATTTGAATAATATAGTGTAGGACCATACCTATATAAGGCATATTTATACTTTTTATTTTTCAAAATACCAAACAGATCATGCATTTTAGCCATTTCTCATTTCGCTCAATTTAACACTGTCTTTGCATGGGCTGATTCTGTGAGAACAGCACCATCTACAGGCCTGGCATATGTACTACAGCGTCTCCAGCGCTTTCAAACGGCAATGTCCGTGGCTGCCTCCTCCTGATTGGTGGAGTTGGCCCAATAGCCGTAGCGCCACTTCTGTGATGTCATAGAAGTGTTCAAATCTGTATCAGTCTGTATCAGATCCGTTGCAGCCCCTTTTTAAGAGATTTGGGTATGGAGGAAAATAGAGAGGGTTGTGTTTTCTGACACTTGGTGAGTTCCCTGGAACACTGGGGGGACACATATTCATGAAGAAAAGACGTACAAAAGTGCATTTTGCATGATAGGTCACCTTTAAGTCAATGATTTTATCCGAGTTGACTTAAAATCAACCATAAAACAAATGTACTTGCAGTTACATCAGCACACTGTTTAAAGTGCTACTGCATTGGCTTTAAATAAACCAAACTTTTAAAGTTTCAATACCTTTTGTTTTTGAATTGGCCAAGGTGCAAACAGTTGGGTTTCTTCGTAGTATTAGAAAGTGAATTTGGAAGTGAGAAAACAGGCTGTTTCATCTTTTACTTCCAAGATTGTAGAACAACATGAATTAAGCGTCTGTTACCTCAAGTTATTATTATACCCTAACTTCCTCAGCAGAGAAACTGCATTTTAAGATAACCTTGCAATGGCTTCAATAGTCTTCTTCATTAACCCTTTCATTCATACATGCATTTGAGTCAGTTGCATGTTTATTTAAACCTGCCATAACACATTCCTTGACCACTAGGGAGCAGTGAAAACATGCTATAAATACAGCTTAGCATGCATATGGAGAACATGTTAGCAAACAGTGGCACAATCAGAAAAATACTACGCAACATTAGCATTCATTTCAAGCTGGGCCAAATCAATGTAAGTCCAACAGTCTTTTATCTCTGTGTATAGTCTTTAATAGCTAGAGATAAATATAGTATCTTGCTCTTTAGCTGCTTAATTCCCCACCATTTCCACTATTTGTTATAATCTGTTTTCCATTTGTTGATGTGCAGATTGTGTACTCCAGATTTTAAGAGCTTTTTAAAAGAACAAGCTGCTGCTGTGGCCAACAATCACGCTTTAGAATACAGAAAATGCACGAACATACTGTATGTTTTTGATGCTTATGGATGAATTTAATAAGCTCATATGTTGAATGCCAAACAGATAATCACATTTTTCTTCTCAGCCTGCAGACTCTCACCTTCACAACACTATTTCTGTAACCAGGTTGACTTCAAGACACTTCTGCTGAGCTGAGCTGTTGTTCAATCTCAGGGATTAAGCATAGTAGTAGTAGTAGTAGTAGTAGTAGTAGTAGTAGTAGACTGTTGGTTCCATTTACTGAGGCCAACTAAGCAGAATTACACTTCAATCAATTAAAGGACTTTGGGATTTAGCATGTGATATGTCGCAGCAGGTCAAATAAGTACTGTGCAGTTCTGCTGTGGATTAGGCCTGCTGTAGCCTGAGATGGCCCGTGCACACACACACACACACACACACACACACACACACACACACACACACACACACACACACACACACACACACACACACACACACACACACACACACACACACACACACACACACACACACAGTTTTTACTCTATATTTTCCAGAGGGCTTGTTTTCCTCATAAATAGAATAATTGGATAAGTGCACAATAGACATATTTCTTGGGTCCTCCTCACACGGTGTTTCGGATGTGATAAACCCTATGAAGCTCCCACAGTAACTGGACTCCATGTCCCCATAAAGCTCTAATTATAGAAAAAGCCGGGCCCCCTGGGAGAGGCTCTGAGAATAGCCACTTAGTGTACAGTTCATAGGTTGTGTGTGTTGTTAAATATCATCAAAGCCATATGGACCAAGAGGTTTGTTTGATAATAAGTAAACAGGGAACAAGTGGATTCATAATTCTGCTGGTTGATTTTGCCCCCGCTTTAAGAAAATTAAATATTTAAAGATGGTATATGGGACTAAATGACTCGTTAAGGCGGACATATTGCAGTGCATGTGAGGTCACGGTGAAACAGCTTGGATAGAACTGCAATTCCTCCAAAACAAAACAGTAAAACTCCAAGCGAACCTATAAAGAAAATGTGCCTTTCTGTCTTTCCTTCATCTGTCTGTCTGCTCTCAGTGAACACACACAGAGGTTAACACTCTCTCATATACACAAACACAAACACACTATACACAGGCTGCGTACAAACCACAATGATACATCCCAGTGAGTGCCTCAGCTTTTCTTGTGACAATAAGAAAATCAAGGGCCAGGAAAAAAGGAGAATGACCAGCTAGACACGTTGACAGGCAAACCCTCACTTCCAAAACCTCCCATCTTTTCTCTGATTTGACTAATCTCTCTCTGAGACCAGCAGAGGGAACCTTATTTACAGGGCTCAGCAATCATGCAAATCATTTGATCATTTTAGTAGACAACTGGTGAAAAAACAATTAAACACATACTTTTTCTGAAGCTGATAATGGAAGTAGCTTAAGAGAGAACCATCTGGCTTCCTTTTCACATGTTAAAGGTGGCACATGTGAAGATAGGGCACTCACAAGAAATGCTGCTAAAGTTGATGAGCTCAAATTAGTATTTCAATTAGCCTGGAAACATGAGTTTAGTTGTCAGCTAACTCCAGATTTATTTACTTCGTTTTTTATTTGATAACTAAAAAAATATTTTTTAAGAGGCAAACAAATGGACTTTAGGCAAGTAAAAAAAAAAACTCACACACCAAATGATGATGTGTTATCTTCCTAGTTTGTCTTTGGTTTGTTATTTCAGTCTCCCTCTGGAGAAATGCAGAGTTGTTAGGCCAAGCTGTTTGGCCCAGAGGTTGAAGGTGAGAGTCATTTGTTTGAATTATTTCCAGCTTGAAAGCACCATCGCTCCAGACACACAGTGTTAAGACAGCTGGAGCCTTTTGTGACAATGGGAAATTGGCCCATTGATTATTTAGCGTGTCTGACTCTGATGACTCTGGAGCAGAGGGGTAATTATGTTGACAAGACTTTATTAGCAAACATCAAGTGACTACACAGTATCGCCATGGCAAACTTAAAGTTGGCATGGATGTGAGACTGTTTTTCGCTGTGCAAAAAACATGTTAATAAGTTAATCGCATTTTTCTACTGAATATTTTCATGTCCAATTAAAGTGAGTTAAAAATTGTATCAAAAAATGAAGATATTTGGTTCAAGAAAATCTGTTAAAGAAGGGGATCTCAACCAATAGGCAGTGTAGCGGCCAAAACCATATAGAAATAAAACAGATAATTAATTAAGTTAAAATAATACAGCCGCTGAGGCACTAGTTAGCAGATCTTACGCAGGGCAATGATCCAGGTCCAGACAAGATTCTCCATTCGTGCAGTTTATTCCGATAACAAAGTACAACGAACAGGTTTCCTATATCCCGTTTCCTATGTCCCTCTTCCTTAAGCCTTTCCTATGGCTTTCCTTTTGCTGGCTTGAAACACCCTGGTAAAAAAACGTTTGCCTACTAGTGCTCTGGCCCCCACCACCCACCTGTCTCCAATATATACAATTACACCAGGTGCTCTAATCACCCAGTGCCCAAAACATGCCTTCAAAATAAAAGCGTAGAAACTACTTTAACTTATGGCACTAACTAAGAATACATATAAATAAATGATAATTATAATAAACACTATAAACAGCAAGAAAATAAATGTTAAACTATTAAATAATATAAAGAGATATATATATCTAGCAGGCAGAGTACATGGATTGTCTCTTAAGATATTATAGAGATGGTACATTCTTACATAAAACAATGTGATTATGTGGAACCATTTCATATTTAATGTTTACATTTGCTGAACATTAAAGAATTGTTGGATTCCAAAATTGTGTTTACTGAACTTTTAATTTAGTGTGTTTATTTTACATTGCAGATGGTTGTCCCTTTACAATCTAGCTAATAATAATACCCACCTTGTCACACCTGAATGCATCACCAGCAGTAGGCTACACCATAATGAATCAAGCCGAGTGTAAGGCTTATCGCTGCTGCTGACATGACCCTGATGGGCAGCAGACGTTTTGCTAAAGGTTACTCTGACAGCTCCTGATAAAGACCATGAACATTACACGTGACCGACTGAATCTAACGTTGGCCTTGAAGGGCCGAGTGTTCCTCGAATCACTGAGAGGCCACTTCATTTCCAGGGAATACTAGACAAACGAGAATGAGGAAAATGCAACAATTGTTTGTTTACCTAAATGAGGGGTCGATTATATATTCATTGTTTTTTTTGAAGTGGTTCTGTAATCAAAAGGTTAAGGGAAAAAGTGAACTGGTTTTTCTCTGTGCCAGAAAGTGATTATGCTTAATTGACCCCTGTCATATTGATTTTGTTTATAACAGCTGGCTTAGAAAAGGTTAAAAATTCAAAAGTTTTATTTCAAATACATGCCAGGAAACACATTTAGTTTGTTTATCTTTGGAAGGGCAGTTCCATGTCACCTCTGCCTCAAATCATACCCTTGCATGCAGTCAGTGGTCACCCTTTCCTTGCCTTTCCTTGCCTTTCTTTTCCTTTCCTTTCATTTCCTTTCCTTTCCTTTCATTTCCTTTCCTTTCCTTTCTTTTTCAATCCTTTACTTTCTTTTTCTTTCCTGACCTGTCTTGTGTTTTCCTTTCCTTTCCTTTCCTTCTATTCCCTTTATTACGCCCACCTCTTTCATGCCTATCTATACATATTATTCCCTCTCTTTTCCTGCTATTATACCTATTTGTGAGAATCACTCATTTCCTCCCACTGACACTCATCACCAGCTGCCCCCTAGGCTCTAATGATGTGGTTGATTTGATTATCTCTTCTGTAGACTACCATGATGTATTTCATGAATGCCGCTGCTGAACTCACACAAAGCGTCCCGCAGACGGAGAAACAGAAAGGCTGGTCATTTGTAGTCTGTGTGCGTAATGATAATGATTTTGATTTTGTGTTAGCCTTGTCTAGCTTAGTGATGGTTCCCACTTAGCTACAGACAGCAGGCCCTTACCTCTGTAGACTTTTAACCCTTCGCTGATGGAGTGAAGATATTTCATCAACATACAAACTCTGGTTTACACACACAGTCTCCCAGCCCCTGCACACAGTTCATACACACACATGGACAGTATGGACAATATGTGTTTCTGTCTGATCCTTGTGGTATACTATGTACATGCAAATAATAGTACTATGTGTACAGCATTACAGCCTCAAAAACGTTATTGCACATTATTTTCAAAAATATTTATTATGTTTCACATGAAAGGTATTTTTTTAATTGTAAAGCCCCCGTAGGCATATATGTGGATGCACAGATATACACTCGGGACACTAAGGATTCCACTGTAACACAAAGTGAATTGATGCGTGCCCAACACCAGGCAACTTGAAAGCTTGTGTTGAAACTTGTGGTTTTAATTAATGCATTTTCAGATTAAATATCAACAGCAAAATATACCCACACCTTTGCTCCTATACTAGAATTATGTTGATTCTAATGGTGTTAGGGTAATACATACTTTATTATAGGATAGGGTCGTAGAAATATATATTAAACTCACTATGTAATGCAATGCTACCATATATGCAAGTACACAGACTTTTATGGCCCTGTAGTTTGATAGAAGTCTATTAATGATGTCTTGTAATCATGTATAGAAATAATAAGGCTAAATATCAGATGTGATGGTGTTAGAGCTCGTAGTCGTTGGTTCTGAGTGCTTTCCATGTCGTGACCTGAATACCTCACCGTTGAAGCCCGGCCAGCAGCTCATTAACATTCCAATACAGCTCTAATCACCACTGCAATGTGTGTGTGTGTGTGTGTGCATGTGCATGTGTGTGCATGTGTGTGTGTTTGTTATAAAGACAGAAACCATGCAAAGTGTGTGATGAAGTGCCTGCCTCAGGTGATCAGAGCTGAGCGGTGCGATTGGTTCCATCTACCTCCGGCCTTCCTCTGCATATCAAACTATTGCGCAAGTCTTGCACAGCTGAGACTCATTTTCACTTCCAAGTTTTATCGACTTAGTCATGAGACATATGAGGATTGGTGTGAGATGAAAGGTGCACATTCACACGGAAAGGAACAATACAAGCAGATTATGTAAAAAACACTTGCTTAAAATAATGGGGAAACAGTTTTTAACTTGAGCTTTTTATTACTGTTTGTTGATAATAACCACTCCCTTGTGTCTCTCTCCCTCCAGAAAGACTGTATAACTCCAATGGACGTGACTTGAGAAGGGCCCTGTTCTCTCTAAAGCAGATCTTTCAGGTAACACGCATATTTCACATGCAATTACTGTCCGTTTGTTATTGCAGAATACAGTTAGTTATTGTGGCCACCATGCGCCTCCCTGATGACAGGGATCTCCATCAACGTGGCGTTTCTCTCCCTGTGTGTGTGTGTGTGTGTGTGTATGTGGGTGTGTGTAGGCCTTTGTGTGTGGGGTGTATTTGTACTCATGTGTTTGTGTGAATCTTTATTTTAAGATGAGAGGAGTGAGCCACATAAAGCTCAAAAGTGCTTTTTCTGGAACACAAAAGAACACAAGAATACTGAACTATAACAAAAACAATTAAATAGCAATGCAAGTGCTTGCTAATGCAGCATTTAAGTACAATTATTAAATTTACAAACACTTAAATTGACCTCCAACATTTTTTCATTTGATCATTTAGCACAAAATGTCTTGTCAGTTAAATTAAAAACATCCATCTCTTCTCTTTGTCGTTCCACTGCTGCAGCTTGGTTAAAACAATTAAAAAAAGGCCGGAGTTTTCTCCCAGATTCCATGCTTATTTTTTACCCTAGACACATGACAGTCTAAATTGACAAATGACTAAACACATGGTTGTTGACACGTGTATGTATCAGCTGTTCTGGGGAATGAAGCATTGTTAGTCCAAGCACTGACACCATGTGGTAACAAAAGAGAATACAACCTGAATTCACTCGAGTCAAATGATGAGTTCTAGGAGGGATTTTGTGTGATTCTATAAGTATAAAACCAGTGTGTACTGTGCTTACTTGTCCTATGCTCTCTTTCCCCCCCTGTTTTACTCCAGGATGACAAAGACCTGGTCCATGAGTTTGTGATGGCCGAAGGTCTGACCTGTCTCATCAAAGTGGGCGCAGAAGCTGACCAGAACTACCAGAACTACATATTGAGAGGTAACGTTTCCCTGCCTCTTTGATAACTGTAATCTGATAGAGTTTTACATGTATGAATAATGACAGTTATGGTAAAAAATAGGTCAAGTTAGGTAAAGAAATGAAAAAAAGCTAAGAATACACAAATACAATCAGAAAAACCTGAATGCATCAGCTGATTTTCCATCTTAAAAAATATTGTAGTAAACATTAAAGGTAGGTAAGAATGGAGAAACCAGCTCGAGTGCGCTAGAATTTGAAAGTACGCAGCCTGAAAGTGAATGACCTACCCCACCTTTAACAAAGCTTTGCAACATTATTTTTAACAGAATTAGATTTGGAGTGTGGCAGTTACCAATAACAGGAAGTACAGGCGTGTGTCATATGTCAAATAATAACAAGAGTAAATGTTTAAATATTTGCTTCCTTTTTTTTCACCACATTTTTGAACAATCATCTTTTCACGAGAGCTGAGGATTTGATCAAATAAATCAAAGATAGAAAGATATAAGAACAACTATGATAATAATAATAATAATAATAGTAGTCCAAAAAAATAAACTTTTATGATGAGAGAATGAGAACAACATATCTAGTCAAAAAAACGAGTTATTTCTCCAGTCATTGTTCAATATTTGTTTTAAATGAAATGTCCCTGATCAGAATGCCATATGGTTGAATAGCTCTCTCGACTAGCTGCTTCTCATTACTGGCAGGCAGTCCTTCCATTAAACGAATAACCCAGTATCTAGGTTATTCACAGATGTGTCTTAGGTCAGGGTTGATTCGATTTTGCAGGATCAATTTGTAACTTTTCCCCGTCGTGTCCGGTGTGAAGATCTTGGTATAAAAATCTCTCTTAGCAACACGAACACTATATAGACAAATGTATTGAATTCAGGTGATCATTCAGTCCTGTTGCCAGTCGGAATGCATGTTTCAATGCCAAAGGGTTTAACGGGCAGTCCAATAATTGAAGATAAAACTTTCATGTTCAATTTAAGGTTCAAATACATAGTTGAGGAACAAAGCGTCTCTGTTCTTCTCTTGTTCACTGTGTGTGAGCTGAACTCTGCCTTCACAGAAACTAGGGATGTCCCGATCACCTTTTTTTGCTCCCGATCCGATTCCGATCATTTGATTTTGACAATTTGCCGATAACGATTTTTCCCGATCCGATCTTTATGCAATACATTAACAGGAAAAAAAGCATTCAAGTTGTCCCTTAAAGTTATTTTTTTATTTAAATTGTATATTCTATCCAACATGGATATAGCTTCTTTTTTTCACAGCAGCATTGTATCAGTTCAGTTGTGCAGCATTGGATCAAAACAAAATAAAGCTTATCAGTACTCGTTAGCTTACTGCTACAATTAGACACTGCGCCCACTCTGTTGCCAGATTTGAGAGAAATAAGCAGGTCTATGAAAACAAGCCCCAAAGAAGCAACACATACATGATGTTCTGTAATTTGAAACCAAAACTAAGGCCTCAGGATGACTTTAAGACTTGAACATGGTCATTTTTGTTTTGTAACATTGAATACAACATTTTAAAAAAAGTATTTAAAAAAAATAAAAAAATCCGGATCCCCGATTTTTTCTCTCCCGATTCCGATCTTTTGAAAATCACGTGATTGGCTCCGATCCCCGATCACGTGATCGGATCGGGACATCTCTAACAGAAACGTTAGTGGTGAGATTCTCTCTCAGTATTATGTTGACACAGAGCAACGGTGGAAGCCTCTGCTACTGTTCTCCGTGTTTGAATGACTTCAAATCAACAACAGGAAACTAGGGTGTGTGCTATTTTAGAACGTTTTTTTTTTTTTTTTTAGCTCAAAGCTGATTCAGTGAGATGGGAATCATTTCTTAACTACTGTACATTTAAATGTACTACATGGCTCTTTCTGTGTTAGAACATAACAATACAAGTGACGATTTCTGTTTATATATTAATTGAAAATGTTTATGATTCAGGATTTGCATTATTATCCTGGGTTCATTTCATAGTTCAGAGTTTTCCATTTATTACACTTACGAATTTGTCAAATAATTTGCACCAAAGTGGTCTGGTCTGAATCAGAAAATAGTAGAACTGTCCATTTTAAAACTTGTAGGAAATCCCCCAAGATCCCTGAAATAAAAATCTGAACGAAAGGAATTCAACAAAATGTCTCTGAATGTTAGTCAGGTCAGTTCACATATTAATACCTATACATTAACACTTTATATGAACCAAACGCAAGCAAGATCAGATGGTAATGTCACTTTGAATAACTAGACACAGACAATTTGTACTCTATAATAAACAAGCTCAATAATAACTACATTTCTCTATTACATCTACTGGGTAAAATAGTTATATTTCCAATACAGTTCAAAGCAGCTGACATTTAGAAACATAAACTCATCAGATATTAATTTTATAAAACAAGATTTCGTTTTTTGTTTTAAAATCAGCTTTCCTCCATCTAAGTAGAAACAAATTAAGTAAAAATGTAAACAAGGTTTCATTTGTTGTTACTAAAGTAGAGATAAGTGTCCCTGTGGTTGATCCGCTTTGTTCATTGGTTTGTTCAATAGTTTACAATACATTGAAAGTCAAAGCAAATGTGACATTGTGCAGACAAAATGATAACAGTCAAAGTTAGAAAAATAGCCCTGAACAAAGCTTTTACAAGACCTTTACGCCGTCGTCTTACTTCATCTCCTTAATCAGAATGCCGTAAGGTCGAATAGCTCCCTCTGCTATCTCTTTCTCCTTCGAGGCAGATGTTCCTGCATCAACAGGAATCAGCCAGTAGTCAGGTCTTGGGCATTTCTCTCTTCTTTCAGGATTGATTCGATTTTGCAGGATCACTTTGTAGCTTTTCCCCGTCTTTGATTTGAAGGTCTCGGCGTACCCCGCACTCTCAGCGACACGTATGTCTGGTGTTGAGTAGATTCTTCTTCCATATGCAGCTCTATCTCCAGCCTTGTAGTGACTGTTGATGATGCCTTTAGCTCCTTCTGAGCTCGTCCCATGGTAGGGAGCAGGCCAGTCTCCAGCTACAGAGTGACTCCTCCATCCTTTTGTGCCCAACCAGGTGTTTCCGTATGGATATCTGCCTAGGACCTTTAACGCCATCCGGTACCAACCTTTGGCGCTCATAAGGCTCGCCACCTCTCACGCACTCAGCCGAGTCAGAGAGATCAGTGAAGTCGTAGTCATACCGCGGGTCAAAAAAGTCTTTGTCATCGATTGAGAAAGAAACCGTTTCAGGCCTTTTAAAATAATGTCTGCATTACTCAATAAAGCAATTATGTATAAAAATGAACTCCCATGTGATTTAATGTATGTGGTTGATTAGCTTTGATCATTGGGTTATACAAGTGATTGAAGTCAAAGCAGATGTAACACTGTGAAGACAACATTGAAAGGCCCTTGATAACCAGTCAACTAGAAATATGCCATGTCTCTAAACATCTTTAGAAGTTCATACGGTCATAGAAGTATTGAAAAATTCCACCAAGTAAACCAGCCTCCGCCTCAGCCTCATTATCTTCCTTCATCTCCTGCATCAGAATGCCGTAAGGTCGAATAGCTCTCTCTGCTATCCATTCCTCCTTCCAGGACATTTGGGGCTAGTAACCCCAGGGAATCCGTGTCTGGGGACTTTGTCCTGGTTGTTTTTCTCTGTGTATGCTGCTCTGGATGTATGTGCCATACAAGCGTACAGAGCTCATTTTCAGAGAAACTTTAAAGAAAGGCATCAGTAAAGTGGAACTTCTGTGTGAACTATTCACATCTTAAACTGCACTGTAACTTTTTATTCGTGTATTTTTTTTAAAATAAATTCAAACTCAAGGCCCGTGGGCCAAATCCGGCCCGTGACCTCATTTTCTGCGGCCCCACAAGAGCTTGCAAAGAATATTATATGTTTATTATACGGTTACATGATGATTTACAGAAACACGTTGCCCATAAACTACATGTCCCACAATGCATCTCAATTTAGACTTTTTTCTCAGAATTTGACTTTTTTTTCTAAATATGCAAATGTTCTTAGAATGTGCTCTTTTCTCAGAATTTGACTCTTTTTTTAAAATGTTGCTTTTCTTTTCAAAATGTTATTTTTATTTTTTATTTCACTTACTTTTTTTCAAAGGTCCCATGTCATGCTTTTCCGGTTATTACCCGTCCCCTTGTGTGCTCTTGTTTGTTAGGTTGTCATAGGGTTTAACCACCTGTCCAACAATGGTGTGTGTGTGTGTGTGTGTGTGTGTGTGTGTGTGTGTGTGTGTGTGTGTGTGTGTGTGTGTGTGTGTGTGTGTGTGTGTGTGTGTGTGTGTGTGTGTGTGTGTGCGTGTGCGTGTGCGTGTGCGCGTGCGCGTGTGTGTGTGCTTAGTTTATAGTATTTTAACAGAAACTCGGAATAAAAATTGATTAGAGAATTCTCTTACACTTTCATTTTGACTCAAAGTTGACACCTTAAAAAAACATGTGCTGCTTCAACATAGAGCAAACTGCGGAAACCTGTTCTACAGCCTTCCCTGAACACTTAAAAAAGAAGCTTGGCTGTGTGTTATTTCTTAACTACTGCACAGCTACACCTGACTACATGGCTCTTTCCTTGTTAAAAAATACATTGCATAACAATACCAGTGAGGCTTTAAACAAACTTTGTTCATATTATTTCAGTTTTGATCTTAATTTGTCATAACGACTTCGGATTGGCGTTATTATCATGTGTTTATTTATCATAATTATTTTTACAGACAGTTTTCCATTTGCTTGAAATACAATTTGGTCAAATAATTTGTATTTTGTAATTATCAAGGTGTTTTTATTTTGTACACTAAGCACTTTTGCACCAAAGGGGTGTGGTCTGTATCAGCAGACAGTAGAACTACCAGTTTTAAAACTTGACAGCATCTCTGTAGGAAATCCCCCAAGATCCCAGCACCAATAAAACACTTGAGGGAAGATTAATTTCAGCTCTTTATTTATAAAAGAACAAATAAAAAAATGATCAAAGTGTAAAGCGCAACAAGCACAAAGTTATTACACATTATATAGCTGGAAACAGCTTAGCCTCTTGATTTCTGCGAAGACAGGCTGGGAACACTTTTCCTATGTGATCACAAAATTGAATTGGGTGAGTGCTGGTTTGAACAATAAACACAAGCATGGTTCAGGAAAAGGTCAGTTCACATATTAAAACCTAAATAATGACACTTGCTATTCACAGAAGCAAGATCAGATGGTAATGTTCTTCCTCTGTTGAACTTTTAATAATTAGACACCGACAAATAATATAAAAAACAAGTTCATTAATAATGAAATTAAATATTCTCCCTGATATGATTACATTTACAATACACTGTACAGTTAAAAGCAGCTGACACTTTGATACAATAAATCATCAGATATACATTTTCTCAAAGTGTTGACCACAAGATTCTGCAAATAGTTTGTAATTATTACACAGTTTTTAAGGCACCTAAAAACGTTGTTTTTAAAATCAGCTTTTCTCCTTCTAAGTACAACAAAGTAAGTACAAGTGAAAACAAGGCCTCATTTGTTCTAATTTGTGTAAAGTTTAACTTTCCAGATCTTCAGATATTGAGGAAATCACAGACACTACATATACAGAAATGTATTATGTGAAGTAACACAATTATTTTAGTTTTAAGATAAACATTTTTCATGTGTAGATCTCTTATCATTAATAAATAAGCTGATTGAGAAAGATAACGTTTCAGGCCTTTTAAAATAATGTCTGCATTACTCAATAAAGCAATTATGTATACAAATGAACTCCCATGTGATTTAATGTATGTGGTTGATTAGCTTTGATCATTGGGTTATACAAGTGATTGAAGTCAAAGCAGATGTAACATTGTGAAGACAACATTGAAAGGCCCTTGATAACCAGTCAACTAGAAATATGCCATGTCTCTAAACATCTTTAGAAGTTCATAAGGTCATAGAAGTATTGAACAATTCCACCAAGTAAACCAGCCTCCGCCTCATTAACTTCCTTCATCTCCTGAATCAGAATGCCGTAAGGTCGAATAGCTCTCTCTGCTATCTCTTCCTCCTTCCAGGCAGGCGTTCCTTCATCAACACGAATCAGCCAGTAGTCAGATCTTTTGCATATCTCTCTTCTTTCAGGATTGATTCGGTTTTGTAGGATCACTTTGTAGCTTTTCCCCGTCTTCTTCGATTGGAAGGTCCTGGCGTACTGCTCATTCTCAGCAACACGTATGTCTGGTGTTGAGTAGATTCCTCTTCCATATAAATCTCTATCTCCAGCCTTGTAGTGACTGTTGACGATGCCTCTGGCTCCATCTGAGCTCGTCCCATGGTAGGAGACCGGCCACTCTCCAGCTACAGAGTGACTCCTCCATCCGTCCGGGCCCAACCAGGCGTCTCCCTCTGGATATTTGCCTCTGACCTTCAACGCCATGCGGTACCAACCTTTGGGGCGCTCGTAAGGCTCGTCACCTCTCATGCATTCAGCCGAGTCAGAGAGATGAGTGAAGTCGCGGTCATACTGCGGGTCAAAAAACTCTTTCTCATCGATGAACAATTCATTCTCAACCTGTTGTTTCACCAAGATTTGTCGGAGGTGAAAGTCCTCAAGAGACAAAATATTTGCTCTTGTCTTGTTTGTTTGGTTGTCATAGGGTTTAACCTCCTGTCCAAGAATGAAAGATACAATTTCTGCTCTTAAATCTGGGTCCTTAAACATGGTTGAGGAGGATTCAAGCAAAGTGTCTCTCTTCCCTAGTCAACAGAGTGTGTGTGTGTGTGTGAGCTTCGCTTCTAAAGTAATATCTTATCAGAAACTTGGTATAAAAATAGATTAGAGAATTTTCTTACACTTTCATTTTCAAAAAATGTTTGCTGCTTCAACATAGAGCAACCGCGGATACCAGTTCTACAGCCTTCCCTGTACAATTAACAAAAGAAGCTTGGCTGTGTCAAGGAGGAAAGTATTCTGCAAATGCTGTTTATACTTTATGAACACTGAGATCAGAGCTCATTCAGTGAGACAGGAATCATTTCTTAACTACTGCACAGCTACACCTAACTACATGGTTCTTTCCTTGTTAGAAAATACATTGCATAACAATAACAGTGAGGCTTTAAACAAACTTTGTTCATATTATTTCAGTTTTTATCTTAATTTGACATTTTTGTCTGTCATTGTTTATTTATCATAATTATTTTTACAGACAGTTTTCCATTTGCTTGAAATACAATTTAGTCAAATAATTTGTATTTTCTAATTATCAAGGTGTTTTTATTTTGTACACTAAGCACATTTGCACCAAAGGGGTGTGGTCTGTATCAGCAGACAGTACAACTTCCAGTTTTAAAACTTGATAGCGTCTCTGTAGGAAATCCTCCAAGATCCCAGCACCAATAAAACACTTAAGAGAAGATTAATTTCAGCTCTTTATTTATATCACAGAACAAATGAAAGATTATCAAAGTGTAAAGTGTTTCTAGAAAACTGGTTGCAGTCAACTTTAGTGTAAAATAAGTTACTCTTAATGTGGAAATCTGAAACAAAGGATTCCAACAACATTTTCTGATATGTTTAATAAGGAAATACACAAATAAACCTTTGCAAAGGATCCCAGCACACACACAGCATTTCTGCAACTACTGGGCAACAAGCACAAAGTTATTGCACATTATACAGCCTAAAAAAATCCTGAATTGATCGCAAAATTGTTTTGGGTGGGTGCTGGTTTTAACAATAAAACACAAGCATGGTTCAGGAAAAGGTCAGTTTCACATATTAATACCTATATAATGACACTTTATGTACGAAATCGAGATCAGGGGGTAATGTTCTTCCACTGTTGAACTTTTAATAATTAGACACAGACAAACAGTACTCTAATAAACAAGGTCAATACTTACAAAATGTGCCTATTAAATATACTGTGTTATATAATTATATTTACAATACACTGTACAGTTAAAAGCATAAGACTGCAAATAGTTATTATTTCTGACAGTTCTTAAGGCCCCTAAACACTGTGTTAAATAATCTTTTTTCCATCTTATTAGAAAAAAGTAAGTAAAAGTTTTAACCAGGCATCATTTTTTATGTTGAAAATCACTGACACTAGCAATTTCAATTTTAAGATACATTTCTTTGTTCATGGAGAAATCTTATCATTCATAAATAAACTGATATGGTGGATCAGCTTTGGTCATTAGATTGTTTTTTGGTTTATACAATAGATTGAAAGTCAAAGCAAATGTTACATTGTGAAGAGAAAATGATAACAGTAGAAGTTGCCTTGAACAAAGCCAATGAGAATCCCTTGAGAACCAGCCAACTAGAAATATGCCATGTCTCTAATCAAACATCTTTCGAACTGCAGAAACGAATGAACGAACAATACCACAAAGTGAACAAGCGCTTTCATCACCTATTTTATCTCCGTCATTGTCTTCCTTTACTTTCTGAATCAGAATGCCGTAGGGTCGAATAGCTCCCTCTACTATCTCTTTTTCCTGTAAGGCAGACGTTCCTTCACCAACAGGAATCAGCCAGTAGTCAGATTTCCGTTGGTATACCTCTCTTCTTTCAGGATTGATTCGATTTTGCAGGATCACTTTGTAGCTTTTCCCCGTCTTCTTCGATTGGAAGGTCTTGGCGTACTGCTCCTTCTCAGCAACATGTATGTCTGGTGTTGAGTAGATTCCTCGTCCATATGCAGCTCCGTCTCCAGCCTTGTAGTGACTCTTGATGATGCCTTTGGCTCCATCTAAGCTCGTCCCATGGTAGGAAGCAGGCCACTCTCCAGCTACAGAGTGACTCCTCCATCCGTCCGGGCCCAACCAGGCGTCTCCCTCTGGATATTTGCCTTTGACCTTCAACGCCATCCGGTACCAACCTTTGGGGCGCT
>NW_027639662.1:0-2000 GCF_949606895.1 Notothenia rossii
ACATGATCCCTTACTTAACTTCGACCTCCGGGGGGGTCTTACTATGGAGGAGTGGATTGAGCAGTGCCTATCTCCAGAAAAAAAAAAAGCATCTAAACCACGGCATGCAGAGCTACGTGAAGAGCAGGTAGACCAACTGGAAAAGTACCACCATTCAAAAGCTTTCTGATGCGGGTCTTGAAATAAAGCAGAGAAATTATGACCGTTAGTGGCCACAGGTGCTAAAGCTCTCTCCAGAGCTACTGGAAGCCGAACCACGCGTCGGGCCGAACCACGCCCCTTAACGGTGATATAATGAGCATATACCACGGCCTGTCGTGAGCTATTGCTTAAATAGATTGAATATAAAGGTTAAATGTATAAGTGTGATTGTAAATCCAAGAGAAGCTTTGTAGCAGACGTGGTGGGAGTGAGTGACTTCTCAAAGGTCTCCTATCATGCAAAATGCACCTTTTGACGTCTTTTCTACATCACCATGTGTCCCCTCCCCGGTGTGTCAGGAAACAAAACCCTCCCTCTTTTCCTCCGTATCCACGTCTCTAAAAACGGAGCTGATCCAGATTTGATGACGTAATATCTGAAAGGTGGGCTGGCTTCACACTGAACAGAGCGCCATGAGGGATGTCTGAAATGCATGACCTGTTTGGTATTTTGAGCAAAACACATCATACACATGTTTTTTGTATATTGGTAAATATCTGAGACCCATAATATATAAAGATAGCATGATAGGAGACCTTTAAAGAGCTGCTGTTGGTTAAAACTGTATTTCAATGTTAAGAGGCAGACGTTCTGAATCCCGTCCTTTACAGATATTACCAGGCAGTGTTTAAGACCAGAGAAAAGTCTTGGTGAGTAAACTTGGCAACAATTCTGACGCGTTTGTTTTGCGTTGCAGTTTGAGGCGGTGTTTACACGAGAACGAAACGGGTTGTATCCGCTGCTTTTCTCTCGCGTATAGCCCGTTCGTTCACACGAGGCCGTAACGGAACCGGACACTTTACGGGCAGAAGAAACATTTCTATTAAAGAAAGAATTATACATTTCTGTCTTTGTATGCCTTTAATAGCTACTAACTTGAATTGTTATTCAAATGAATTAATTAATTATTTTGTATATTTTAGTGACAATCATGTATCATGTATATACAATTATATGTAAAATATGGTTGGGAACCACTGCCCTATACGATCATTTCCTGATAACGATGAAGCCAAAGCCCCACCTCTGCTGCTCACTGCTGTAGCATGGTCAGTAGCTACTGACCATGCTACATATTTTAGTGCAGAAATCTACAGCTCCTCAACCACAACCATCAGCAACAAGTGGACATGGAGAATTACATGAACTGCATGTTGCTAAATCCACTGCGGCGCATAAACAGAATGGCAACCACGCTCGGGGGTCTTCTTCGCTGCTTTTGGTGTATTTTGTTCCGGCAGCAGCGCCACTTACAGGCCCGGCATATGTACTACAGCGTCTCCAGCGGGTCGAGCGGTCTCGCGTGAACGGACACGTTAATTGAGCCGAATGCGTGTGAACGGAACTTTTTTGAAAACGAATTAGGGGCGTAAACGCAAACGTTCCCGTGTAAATGGGATCTGTTTCTGCTGATGACAACGCTTTCAGATCTCTGTATCTTTCAAGGAGTCGTGTATTCATCGACTCAGAGCTGAAAGACAGCGTTTCTCCGGCTCTTCAGTAATCCTTATATCTCTCTCTCTTCACTTTGGCTCCGTGTGGTGAGGGTCTTTGTTTGTCCTTGTAGCTGAAACGTGCTTTTACAAATACACTTCATACACTTTTCTTGCATTTTCTTGTGAAATATTGCAAACTTTCATAACTCTATCCCAGTCTATGTCACGCTAATATATCGTCTGAAAGCTCTCACTTTGCACACAGAGCCTTTCATACGTCACTTGTTCTCGTAACACGACATGTTAATGAGCCTCTTCACAGTTTACACTATAAGGCTCATTTTTCTCCCCTGTGTGTGACCT
>NW_027639661.1:0-23707 GCF_949606895.1 Notothenia rossii
CATGATTTGTTTACTTGTTTTTGGAGCAGAATATTGTCCCCTGATACCTTCCAGTGTAAACATCTCCGAGCTTGCAAATCAGCAAAAGCCTGCCTGTAAAAAGCTAATCCCTGCTCCTCCTCCTCCATGCACATGCACGGGGAGAAAAGAGTGTTATCACCCGTGGTTGACATACTCCTGTGTTTTCTCCCAGCATCCTCGGGGGTTTATCATTCCTACACTCATTCTATTATCCCCTGCACACCGGTGGCTGTCGTCGAGAACGAGACGTCTTGTCAGGGTCGCAGAACAAAGAGAGAGCATGTCGAGCAGCAGATTAGACCGGAGAGGAAGTGTGGGGCTTCGGGGAGAGGTATCAAGGAACAAGGAAGCAGGAGAGGATGAACGAAAGGAGGGAGAAAACAGAAGTTGTGATAATTCCCCCCGCACCTGATGAAACTTCTGTTTTGCATTTACAAAACCTCCTTTGTTCTTCTTCTCCAAACATTTATATGTTGCATAGAAAACCCCGAGAGGGATAGTCTGATTTTAATTCTGTCTCTGCAGTGGATTCTGCTTGCTTTGATTTGTGCACCACAAGGGGACAATGTGCACAGCAAGAAGATGTACTGGCCAATAACAACGAAGTAAAAGGTTTTTTAAATGGGCAATTGATACCTCTGCCTCACCTTAAATGTCTGCTTCTTTCTTATTGTTATTCTTATTACCTAAATATTCTCCAAAAACAAGAATATTTAGGGTAAGCTTTTGTACCATTTCAAGTTGCATCTAAAGATTACATTTCCCATCGATTCATTCTCAATCTGCGTTCGTGTCCCATTTCTCTCCATTATGTCTTTCTAGATTGTTCTATGAATTCATCTGATTAATCTACCATTTATTTTCTCTATTAATTATTCCAAGGTTACGCCAATTGTAACCAGAAAGGAGGCGTGGTCAGTGAATGTTACACTACTCACACACAGCGAGTCCATAGAAACATTAGCTTATTCATCTTTCTTTCACTCCATGGAAAATGTCCTTCAAATGCTGAACCAATACAAAGTGTAAGTTTTAAGTTATTATGGAACCTGATACTTTGAATTTAAATAGTACACTTTGTATTCAAGATTTTAATCTGAATTTGAAACAGGATTATTGGGTTTCTTTCGAGCTTTTGAGGTTTGCAAGACCAAGTTACAAAGCTATTATCTTCAACATATTGTTCCTACTGTCGTCTGCAGGTAGGTTTTGATGGGGTGTTTCTTGTAGTCTATCAATTACACACTCATGCAAGCATACTATGTTTGAACTGAGCCCTCTTAGTTGCTGTTTTTGGATTATAATATGTACAAAAATATGAAATGAATGCCTTTTTTCAAGCATACTTATCTTGGAAATGTGTCCCAATTGCAACGCTGTTACCTTGAAAGGCTTGAAATCTCCTGCAGACAAAGGGCGTATCTTGTGTTTAACCACAGCAGATTCGACCTTACAATCTGCATGCAACACACACACACACACACACACACACACACACACACACACACACACACACACACACACACACACACACACACACACACACACACACACACACACACACACACACACACACACACACACACACACACACACACACACACACACACACACACACACACACACACACACACACACACACACACACACACACACACACACACACACACAATCTCACAACGCATCCAAAAAGCTATAACGCGCAGACAAGCGCTCGGCAACCCCTAGATCCCACGCTTCATTACCCGTCCAGCCATCCCTGACTGGAGTAAATCGATGCAGGATAATAGCCAGCGTCTCGCCCCTCCATCCCTCCCTCTCTCCCTCCTCTCTCCCACCATCTCTCCATCCCTCAACCCTTCATACCACAACTCATCCATTCGTCTCCATGTTTCTCCATCCACTCTTTCTCCTATCTCAGGTCTTCTGGTCAGCTTTCTGTCCCCAGAGTCAGAACTAAACATGGAGAAGCAGGGTTCAGTTATTATGTTCCAAATATCAGGAACAAACTCCCAGAAAGCTGCAGGTCCGCTACAACTCTGACTACTTTTAAAGGTCCCCTGTTATACTGTTTTTCATCAATATATCATAGGTCTCAGATATATACAGAAAATGTCTCTAATTGGCTCCAAACACCAAACAGATCATTGCAGCATTACCCATAATCCCCTCTGTTTCCAAAGTGCTGATTCTCTGTCTGTTACTTTAGATGAAAATAAGGAGCCCCTCCCCACGCCCCTCTGATAGAGATTTGGTTAGAAAGAACACAATGGTGCTCTAGGAGGAGATACAGGTGATAAGGGGGGGGTTACCTTGGTTGCTGATTGGCTAATGGTTACACAAGACAAAAAATCGTGATGACATCATAAAGTGGCCAAAATCTGATCAGCTCATTTTCAGACAGGTTTTTATAGAAATGGATCAGGACAAAAAGAGAGAGAATCTTTGTTCCTGAAACTTTCAGAGTCTCTTTACACAGAGGGGACACATGTTGATGTAGAAGAGACATGGAGAAGAGGGGACACATGTTGATGTAGAAGAGAGATGGAGAAGAGGGGACACATGTTGATGTAGAAGAGACATGAAGAAGAGGGGACACATGTTGATGTAGAAGAGACATGGAGAAGAGGGGACACATGTTGATGTAGAAGAGACATGGAGAAGAGGGGACACATGTTGATGTAGAAGAGACATGAAGAAGAGGGGACACATGTTGATGTAGAAGAGACATGAAGAAGAGGGGACACATGTTGATGTAGAAGAGACATGGAGAAGAGGGGACACATGTTGATGTAGAAGAGACATGGAGAAGAGGGGACACATGTTGATGTAGAAGAGACATGAAGAAGAGGGGACACATGTTGATGTAGAAGAAACATGAAGAACAGGGGACACATGTTGATGTAGAAGAGACATGAAGAAGTGGACTTTGCATAATAGTGGACCTCTAATGCTCTTAAAGTCTTTCATTTGTGTAAATCACTTTGAATTGCCTCGTGTTGAAAGGTGCATAAATAAACTTGCCTTTATTCCTTCCATCAAAACCCCCCATCTCCCCAGTCGTCTGTTTTCATCCCTGCTGTGGATCACTCCTCTTATCAGCTGTGATGCCACGGTCCGATACAACACGTGTGTTGTGTTCACTGACAGCGTGGCGGCTCAGCGCTGACAGTAACGGGGATAATAAGCTCATTCTGCGTCACTGTCGTCCGTCTGGGGGGAAATGACTCTAACGTGGTGCTTCTAACGCCTCCTGATGTGTTCGTTTCTCCCCCCTTCACTTTTGGTTGCGGTCAATTTCAAGTTTTAACTGCTCTTACATTAACGCAAAAAACATTAATCGTCACCACATGTTATTTAACAACCTTTTAATCTGAAAACAATGTCTCAGACCACGGTTCACATGAATAACTTCAGTGAATATACAAAGAATAGACACTGAACAATCATGTGTTCCCAAATAAACATGGTTGTGTGTGTGTGTGTGTGTGTGTGTGTGTGTGTCCTAGCATTACCATCCTTGTGGGGACCTAAATCTGTTTCCAGAGTCACGTGTGGGGACTTGCCTCCCTTATGGGGACATAATGGAGGTCCCCATGAGGGGAATCATTAATTTTAGGGTGAAGACTTGGTTAGGGTTAGCCATGTGTTGGTTATGGTTAAGGTTAGGATAAGTCTCCAGGAAATGCATGTAAGTCAATGTAATGTCCCCTGAAGTGATGTGTGTGTGTGTGTGTGTGTGTGTGTGTGTGTGTGTGTGTGTGTGTGTGTGTGTGTGTGTGTGTGTGTGTGTGTGTGTGTGTGTGTGTGTGTGTGTGTGTGTGTGTGTGTGTGTGTGTGTGTACAAACGTACAAACTTACTTATTGAAGTAAAATATTATTGACTTACAAATGATATATAAACCAATGATATACCTAATTGCACATCTGAAAAGGGGTGGGAAGAAGTTTACATGTATCTAATCCCACCCCTTCTCCCAAAAACTAAATTATTAACACCTATTTTAACCCATTCATTACCTACGGAGGCCATTTTTGACCAGGAACATCATAGGTGTTGGAAAGTTGACTAAAACTACTGTGGAGGATATCATAAGGTCTTGAAGCGATCAAATGTAAAACACAATATTTAGGATTGATGAAAGTAGTAAATTGGTCAGATTCGACACGAATACGACACCATTTCCTGTTGTCGCCTTACATTAAAGCAGAGAAACACTTTGTAATGGCGACATTACCTTCATTCAACAAACGTAATTGTTACTAAGAGGTATAACGGTCAAAGTTTCACAATTCTTCAAACTAGCCTTGGAGATAATTTACTGTGGTTAATGGCCCTCTGCAGGCTTGTTGAATCCAATTACAGTCATCCATTATCTCTAAAAACAACCAAACAGCCTGTCAGGTTTGCTTTGTTCACATTCATGAGGCTAAAGTGTTTGAACCAAACACTATTAGTTGCTGTTTTTGCACAATTATATGGGAGGCTGTGGCTCAGTGGAAAGTGTGCAGGACTTTGAATCGGGATAGCAAGTTTTAATCCCACTGCAGTCAGCATGTCGTTGTGTCCCTGAGACACTTCACCCCAAATTGCTCCAGTGGGGATTGTCCACAGTATTGAATGTATGAACAACGAAATCAATGGCGGACACCTTACTTCTTCCTTCTCTCTGCCTGTACCTGTGTACTCTCATGTTCCGAATAACCCAGCTTCCCCCAAATTTCTTTTTGGTGTCTATCTACGCCGGGATCCTGAGTCGTGGCTGAACCTGTCTCTGTGGTCCTGCCTGACTCTCATCATACCACTTCCCTGATGGCTCCCACAGGATTGTTGACATCCTCGAGGATTCATCTTCTTATTATAGACACATGCATTTTCAAACATTTGGTCTACCTATGTTGTAAATGTATTATCTTTTCAATTTACACACGGCATCTATTGCACGTCTGTCCGTCCTGGGAGAGGGATCCCTCCTCTGTTGCTCTCCCTGAGGTTTCTCCCATGCTCCCCTTTAAACTGTGGGTCTCTGGAAGTGTTTCCTTGTACGATGTGAGGGTCTAAGGACAGAGGGTGTCGTATTGTCATACTGATACTCTGTAACCTTTGTGATATTGGGCTATATAAATAAACATTAATTGATTGAATGCCTTTTCTGTGAGGATTACTTTTTGTTTTCAAGCATATTTATCTCTGAGATGTGTTTTAATCGCCCAATTGCAATGTTCTTACCTTAAAAGGCTCTCCCAAATATAATGTAACAGCAGTATTACAGATGCATGAACTGTAACAACGTGTAAAAGTGCTCACATCATGTCTACATCACAGCAGGGAAGCAACAACTTCTCTCCGTCAGTCAATCGAGATACTAAAAAACGCTGAATTATTGATACATCAGGTTTTTAAACACGATCTTGATTTGTGGTTTGCAAGATTTTCCGGGGCACTAAACAATGACGGTGGTTTGAAAGGAGGAGGAGAATGCATGAAATATTCAGGCGAGCTGTGATGAAGTGAGAGAGGAAGAGAGAGGAAGAGAAAAATCCGAGATCAAAGAGACGAAAACCTCCCCCGAAATATTTCACACAGCGTGCAAAACACTTAAATAGGTTTGCAGACATGTGTGTTGTGTACTGTGCATCAATAGATCATAGATCACCCGATTGAAAATATGTTAGTCAACGTCAGTCTGGAGTTATTAATGACCTTTGCTTTGTAATTATATTGCGGTGGGAATATAGATATGCAGGTTTTTCCTCATGCTTTCCCACTCCATCTTAATTCAGTACGTTAGTCTGAAGGCACATTTGTTCAATATGCCATATCTGCATTACAGAACATTAGTTTCATTTTGTTTTCCTTTCTTAAAGCGGACAATTGATCTTGTTTTGCAGGTAAAGCACAGACTAATTACACGAACACTGGCTCTGTCTTAGTCAAATGTCGAAGCTAACCTCGATGACGGCAAACACCAGGACCCAGAAATGCAAAATGTTCGCTCTCTTTTAGCTCTGTATTTGTTCTCCTCCAACAATCGGCATAAATATTTAGCGCTATAGTAACTTAAAGGTCACGTATCATGCTATTTTTAGGCAATAGCATAGGTCTCAGATATATAAAAATTTATCAAAAACATGTCTATGAAGTGTTTTGCTCAAAATACCAAACAGATCTCCCATTCTAGCCATGCCTCATATCCCTCTATTTCACTTCCTGTTTCTAAAGTGTTGATTTGGGGTATAAAGCTTTAAAAAAAATGTATACAAAATAAAAAAAGTAGGGGTCTGAGCTCATGTGGGACCCGGCAGCTACTGTCTAAACTAAATGCTGCCGTGATGAAACGCCATATCATGGATTATCAAGGATTCTCTCTGAAACAGTATGGAGCTCAAAGGCTTTCTCTCTTGCCGGTTATACCGCAAGGTGAGTTCCTTTTTACTTCCTGCTTCTTCACACACATGCTCTCCAGTACAGGTTAGCTCTGAGTGTTAGCCATGCTAATGTGAACACCGACCATATTACGTCCAAAACAGTCGGGCATTGTTTCTGATAGCAACGTTTCTGATTGGGCCGTGGGTCCACTTTTCAGATATTACGTCATATCGGACGCAAATCTGGATCAGCTCCGTTGTTCCCCCGTTTTTAGAGATTTGGGTACGGAGGAAAAGCGAGAGGGTTTTATTTTCTGACGCTGCGTGAGTTCCCCGACACACCGGGGACACATGTTGATCTACAGTATACAAGACATCAAAAAGTGCTTTTTGCATGATAGGTCCCCTTTAAATGCTCCACTATGTTCACCAGCTGGTTTAACAACTGTTAGATTTTCCACAATCAGTTGTATTATTGATTATATCTGATTTCATGAAGGTGTATTTTCCAGAAATGGTTGTTTTACAGTCTTTATTCACTGGATTCTTAACACCTTTTACATTATTTGAACTGCTGGAAATATAGTTACTGTTACAGGCTGATGAGGACAGTTAATTGGATTTAATAATTACACTTTGAATCATGTGACCTGAACAGGGCTTGAACATCAACTTGTTCAAATCTAGTAAACATTTGTAAAAGTGGACCTCCATATGCTCCGGATGATTGGCAGATTAAGGTTTTATTATAAATAATGCAACACTTGGTTGAACTGTGTTAGACCCACATACAGATTGTGCCTAAAGCAATAGAAATGTTTATTTGAAATATGACATAACCTGTGCCCAAAGCATCTGTTCATAGAAGCGAACAAACACTGCGTCTGTATAATCATCTTAGTTGACATACTCCTGTATGTAAGAATGGTTTCTACCAATCTGGAAAAAGCAAAAAACCTGCAACGTGCAATATAAACACTTGTTTGCAATGGTACGGTGCTATAATCACTTTTATGCAATAAATACATCTTGTTTTAAATGTCGCCAACAGTTTTAATGGTCGCAATACTTTAATATGCTATTTATGTCACTTCTTAGTTTTACTTAAAGGGGACCTATCATGCAAAATGCACTTTTGTACGTCTTTTCTACATGAACATGTGTCCCCGGTGTTCCAGGGGACTCACCAAGTGTCAGAAAACACAACCCTCTCTATTTTCCTCCATACCCAAATCTCTTAAAAAGGGGCTGCAACGGATCTGATACAGACTGATCCAGATTTGAACACTTCTATGACGTCACAGAAGTGGCGCTACGGCTATTGGGCCAACTCCACCAATCAGGAGGAGACAGCCACGGACATTGCCGTTTGAAAGCGCTGGAGACGCTGTAGTACATATGCCAGGCCTGTAGATGGTGCTGTTCTCACAGAATCAGCCCATGCAAAGACAGTGTTAAATTGAGCGAAATGAGGAATGGCTAAAATGCATGATCTGTTTGGTATTTGAAAAATAAAAAGTATAAATATGCCTTATATAGGTATGGTCCTACACTATATTATTCAAATATAGTATGATAGGTCCACTTTAATTTGCTGCTACTCATTTTTTAAGTCATGGTTGTGTACTCATTTTTCTTTACTTTAATTATTGCGTGCCTTTTTTTACCTGCTGCCACTTTTGCTGCAATTTATAAAGGAATTTGGATACAACTCAGACTCAATGATGGATATTAATAAAAGAGATATCAACAGTAGACATCATCTCCAACATTTTACCCATCAGTCCATCGTGTGTTGAGCGACAAACATGAACTCATTGACCGCCTGGAGTGTGCAGAAACTCTCTCTACAGCTGACAGCCATCAGCTATATCACGTTAATATAACAGTGTGACACCGCTGCTGTCTGCTGGAGGAGAACAAATCCAGTTTACAGTGGAAGTCTGTCAAGAAAAGCAGGTGGAAAAGTGACAGGAGCATTTTCTGGAAGCCAGATATGAACTAACTCAACGCCCGAAGATATATTTCATTATTTATTTGGAATCTCTTGTCGGCTCTTGGGCCATTTTTCAAAACAAACAGACTAACGTGATGACACTGATGTCCACTTTTCCAGAATCTATGGCTCTCAGCTGTCGGAAGATTTAAAAGCAGACGCCTTCTTGTCAAGCCAGAAGCGAATAAACATGAAAAACTGTGTGTGGGTTTTTATTTCAAGAATCATTCTTTCTAATCTGACCGAATGATGCCGTAAAGAAGGGTGTGTGGACCAGGACACATAACAAAACAACATCTAACTGCAGCAAGGGGAGGGAAGTACTCTGATCGTGTACTTTAGTAAAAGGAGAAGTACTCAGATCTTGTACTTGAGTAAAAGTAGAATTACTCAGATCTTGTACCTGAGTAAAAGTAGAAGTACTCAGATCTTGTATTTGGGTAAAAGTAGAAGTACTCAGATCTTGTACTTGAGTAAAAGTAGAAGTACTCAGATCTTGTACTTGAGTAGAAGTAGAAGTACTCAGATCTTGTACTTGAGTAAAAGTAGAAGTACTCAGATCTTGTACTTGAGTAAAAGTAGAAGTACTCAGATCTTGTACTTGAGTAAAAGTAGAAGTACTCAGATCTTGTACTTGAGTAACAGGAGAAGTACTCAGATCTTGTATTTGAGTAAAAGTAGAAGTACTCAGATCTTGTATTTGAGTAAAAGTAGAAGTACTCAGATCTTGTATTTGGGTAAAAGTAGAAGTACTCAGATCTTGTACTTGAGTGAAAGTAGAAGTACTCAGATCTTGTACTTGAGTAAAAGTAGAAGTACTCAGATCTTGTACTTGAGTAAAAGTAGAAGTACTCAGATCTTGTACTTGAGTAAAAGTAGAAGTACCAGAGTGTAGGAATACTCTGTTACAGTAAAAGTCCTGCATTCAAAATGTTCCTCAAGTGAAAGTAGAAAAGTATTATCATCAAAATATAGTGAAAGTAGCGACAGTAAAAGTAGTCATTGTGCAGATTGGTCCATTTCAGAATAATATATATGATATGTTTTATAATGATTGATCATGAAAGTGTTCTCAAAGCTGGTGAAGGTGCAGCTTGTTTGAATGACTTTGTATACTGCAGGGTAGCTGGTGGATTTACTCCAGGTGGAACTAAAGTCTGATTTAACACTTCATTATATTTCACATCATTCATCCACATCTGTAAAGTAACTAATGGTATTAAAAACATGTAGTGGTCTAAATCTACTCAGTTACTTTGCACCACTGACTGCAACTGTCACTAACATCCCAGATATCCGACTTTAAAACAGAAACCCAAACTTAGCAAGTAGTGATCCACCTGCAGCGCTGAGGATCAAATATTCATGATCTCACGGTGCGGATCAGTCACTCTGATGCTAACAAGGGGGAGAAGGAGAAGATGAAGCAGACGGAGGGAGAGGCGGAGAGGAAACACTGCGGCAACATCTGCTCTCTGCAGCACGGCCATTAAAGACAGGAGGAGGAGGAAGAGGAGGAAGAGGAGGAAGAGGAAGAGCGTATAATGAATGTCCAAAATCCCCGCCATGCCTTCACCTTCCTGCAGATGCACCATCTCTTATTTTCAACCACATTAAAAAACTAATGTTGACTTTAAATAAATGTATTAAGTCAAATGATTTCACATAACTGTATTAAGTTAGTTTGCAATAATATTGATGATGTAAATCAAATATTCTCAAATAAATGCATTAAGTAACGTTTTTTCTATGTTCTAGGAAATTATGCGGACCTTTTTCATACAATATCTGTCCTCCATTTTAAAATATTGGCTATAGATAAAATGCTTCGTGCTCAGAAGAACATATTGAGAACACATTGTTGGCTTTGGTGACAGAGAACAATTCCTCTTATCCTTTAAATATCTTTTTATTCTTAATTGGTAATTTCTCATGTGATATGATGCAATGGGTAGAAAGTGAAAACTTAAGAGATAGAGACAGAGTGGGAGGAGGAGGAGGAGCACCCCCCCCCCCCCCCAGCCCTCCACCCCCTTACAACTTTTCTTTGGGGGCTTCTTATAAACCAACCATCTATCTCCATTATGCCCCTGAAATTGCTATTTGTCGCTTTGCGGGGAAGAAATAATCAATATGTCTTGTGGGGGCAGCGAGCGCATTAGAGGAAGCAAATTGATGTCTCTCGCCCCAGCGCTCCTCACCAGCTCACTGCAGCACACTGATGGGAAGCCAGACAGGGGGTGTGTGTGTACGGTGTGTGTGTGTGTGTGTGTGTGTGTGTGTGTGTGTGTGTGTGTGTGTGTGTGTGTGTGTGTGTGTGTGTGTGTGTCTGTCTGTCTGTCTGTCTGTCTGTGTGTGTGTGTGTGTGTGTGTGAATGAATGAGCGAGTGGTCAGGCTATTGGGAATTTGTTAATGCAAAGTGAATGCCAGTGTTTGTGGCTGTGTGTTTGTGTGATTATGTGCACACACCAGCTTCCATTGTGTTTGTGTCAACGTGTGTGTGTGTGTGTGTGTGTGTGTGTGTGTGTGTGTGTGTGTGTGTGTGTGTGTGTGTGTGTGTCCAGAGCCTTATCTCTCGCAGCCATCCGGTTTTAGGGCTTCGGGCTGTCAGAGGCAGATAGCCCTGTCACTACCGCAGCATCCTCCTTTTTTCCCGAGAGCCTTGAAGGCCTCCTATACCGACTGACACTCGGTGGAAAATCCCCGCCTGATAAGTGTGTTGCAGACAGACGTGACCGAACCAGAAAGTCTATCTCCTCCTCCTCTTCCTCCTCTGCCCGGGCTTTTTTTAAATTTCATTACACTTCTCTATCGTTCTCCATCACACGCCGAGAGGAAGTAAACATCCTTTTTCTTGATTTCCAAAGCGTCTGTTTCTCAACCCGACAACTGCAAATAGCTTAATCTGTTGTCTGGGTTGTTGCTGCCCTGACCCTTTTCACTATTAAAAGGAATTCATGGCACGCAAATGCACAAAACTCAAAAGGTGAATCCAGCAGGAGAGAGCTTTTGCACTTTCTCTCTGGAATACAAATAAAAGCAATCAATTTGAATAAATGCCTCCAAACTGCTGCATGTGTTATTTGTGTTAGTACTTTCTAAAACCTTCCTTTTATATAATTTGGGCGTCTAAATTGGTACCGAGAAGTATTTCCGAGCTGTGGGATCCAGCTTTTATCAGAAAAAACGTCTATAAGTAAGCAACTTTAAGTCCATACTGCTGATATGTTGAACTTGGTTTGTTATTAATTTGACTGTTAATCAATGCACGGATGTTTTCACTTCCTTGTTGAATGTCTGCGGTTAATTGTTTTAGCTTTTGAGAAACAATTTGTACTTGTCTTTACCCCATAAAATATCATTTGAACATTTTGTTTTGAATATTCTCGATCAAAGGACTCAAACCATTAACCTAAGGATCAATTAACACAAGCATCTACATTCCCAAATGTGATTATAAATTGACATTTCTAAGGTTGTTGTTTGGACACATGAAGCCACAAGAAGATTTTTTTTACAATTTCCTGAATTTTTTTTTGATTCTACTTGATTAAAAGATTGAACAAAAAGGGAAATTAACTTACTTTGGCTTATCTGACGCTTTCATTTCTATCAAACAACCTTCCTCGGCATATTGAGCTGGTGCTGTCCGAAGAACTAGTTAAAATAATGAAAATAATGATTAGTAAAATACTGTAAAATATAATTATTTGTAGCTCTAAGTTGGTCAGCCCTGCACACCCTCAGATTTTTGCACACTGTACGCAAAGCTAAACCTTAAATATCTGCACAGTTTTCCACTTTTCATACCAATACTGCACATATTGTATTCTATTAGTATTTTTGTTGCATTATATTGCAGGTAGTTTTGGGGTATTTCTATATTTCATGTCAATGTTGCGCAAGATATTTTTATAATAGTTACATTTCGTGGTCCTTTTGTTTCAACTTCTCTAATTTGACTGTCTTTATGTATGCACCAAATACACCAGGGCAAATTCCTCGTATGTGCTGTAACCTTCTTGGCAATAAACGTGTTTCTCATTCCGATTCTCTCCACATATCAATTTATTTCCGAGTGGCTCAGAGAGTGACAACACGTGAAGGGTTTAAGACGTTTAAGACGCTCGCTGCTCTTTAGAGAAACACCGTCAATGCAAATCTGACACCGTGGAGCAGCCGCAGAATACCATCACTGTCACTGCGTTATGATAGGAGAAATGAATATGTAAATAGTGTGACTGATACTGTGAGAGTCAGAGAATAAATTCATCCTGCTGTCATCCACAAACACACACACACACACACACACGCACAGAATCAATCTGAGCTCAGATGGCTGTGTCTCGTTTCAGACGCCGGACGGGGGGGCGTCACAACAGGATCCTCCATTATCCATGTATTCTCTGCAGAGGGCATTAGGGGCCTGTCAATCCTCATCTACCCACACGGCACTAAAGCCATGGCCACACTAACATTTTCCATTGGAGAATTTTAGCATACAATAAGTATATACATCTCCTGTTCTGTGCTACGTGCGCGAAAGGGAAACTCTGGGCAATATTAAGACTTGGTTCCCAAAGAAAGGCCTCATGAAAAGTCGAAATGTCTTTTCCCCCTCACATCCATAAGCAATTACCCTTATCTGCATGTCTTAGAACTGCCAGGAAGTTATTGAAAGGAGGGTCCAAAGAGAAGGACTACATATAGAGGGAGCAGTGTGTGACTGACAGGTGAACTCCAATAAAGAGACACAAGGTATCTCAACAAAGAAAAAATCGCTGGATGTTTCCGAGTCTAATGTTCCCAAAAATGCACTTTTCTCATTCCAAAAGTAAATTCATCATCTCTTTTAACATCTGTATGCCACTTTGGATGTTATCAGCCGATAGCATGGGTGTTATCAGCTGTTATCAGCCCCATAGACGTGTGTTCTGCTATCAGTCTGACCATTGGCTTGTTGCTGGGTAGAGAGTCCGGGCACGTCTAACACCACAGGAATGTAGTCTGGACTGTCATTGGGGGTCTCTTGCCTTTTATTACATTTGTGGGACAATTTCGGTCAGGGTTCTTAGGTTATACAGCTCTGTACCGGCGACTTGTTGATTGGCACCAAAGCATTTTCCTAGAAACTATTCAACTTTTTGCTGCAGCCCTTTATGTTTTCTTCTGAACACCTACAGTCCCCAACATAAGAGGCTAACTGCACAACACACAATACAATCAATAAGATGACCAGCGCTTTGGATACGTCCGATTTGGAAAGGATGAAGCCAGACCAGCTAACCTGAATCTCTGTAAAGACCCACCTGGGCCAAATTGGTGGACAGTTGTGATGCCAATTGATTCTGGCATCACAACTGGTGAAGTTGTATTTAAGTAAAAGCACTAATGCAACAACTTTACTCCAATACAAGTAAAATTCTGCATTCAAAACCTCATTGAAGTAACAACATGAGTAGGTAAGTATCAAACTTAAAAGTAACCGTAATACTAAAACATGGCCTTTAGTGTGTGTTTTACTATAAACAATGGGGTACTTTACTTTGTATATACTGTTTAATATATTTCAAATACGTTTAGATAGAGTCTTGGTCTGAGAAGTAACTCATACCTGAAGCTGTATAAAACATTTAGTGCAGATTAAAATAAAATATTAGTCTCTCAGATGTAGAAGTAAAAGTAGTAGAAAATGGAAATACTCAATTAAAGTACCTTTATTCTGTTAGAGAACAGAATAAGATACTTTCAACGACTGCATGCCAACATGAAAACATAGAAATCACCTGTAAAATATCTCACTACGTGTGGCTGTCAGTCCCTCTTTAAATCTGTTCCTATAATAACCGTTTTGAAAGCACTCACGATCCCTGTCCTATATTTATATCTGCAGGTGATGGGGAACCTGCCTCCTGTTCAGAAACGATCCATCCATCTCTGTAAAAACTCAGCCCAGTGTTACACTAAAGTGTCGTGGAGAAATAATTCCACTACCAGCTGCATGATGTGAGAAACCGAACAATGTTTGCGGCGCCGCAGGTTAATTCACGGCTTTTGATGGAAGCCGAACGAAGGCTGTGTCGCTGCTGCGAGCGGGAGAAACCATAGCAATTAGAAAAGCCAGTGTGTGTGGGTGAGTGTGTGTGTGTGTGTGTGTGTGTGTGTGTGTGTGTGTGTGTGTGTGTGTGTGTGCGTGCGTGTGCGTGCGTGCGTGCGTGTGTGTGTGTGTGTGGACTGGCTGCTGCATGCACCGCTGGGCAGAAATGAGAGTAGTAGGCAGGGCTTTAAAATGAGACCGCAGACACGCCTCAGACTTCCATTGTGCCGCTCGCTAATCCATTTCCACCCTAACAAGCGGCTGCCTCCAAACCGTCTGCTGGGCTCTGGTGCAGATCCAGCTTTGTGACTTCCAGCAGCCATTTTAAGCTCTCTCTGGCAGCACTGCTGTGTTGAAACAAAGCCCTAATGTTTCAGCATTGAAGCGCTACTGTACTTGTTTGAATGCATGTGTTGTAAGTGGGGTTTACTGTGAGCGTGCACTGAGAAAAATGAATGAATTGAATGTATTATGATACTATATAGGATACAATATTTGTCCTCCATTTTTAAAGTAGATTAAATGCATCGGGCTGAGTCAGAAAATATTGAAAGATGGATTTGCACATTGGTTGATTTGGTGACTATAAGAACAATTCTTCTTATCCGTTAAATATCTTAATCCTTCTCTGGATTTAAACCTACCATTAGAAGAAGAACAGAATACGTTTTGGTTACTGAAAATACTGAGCCATTGACTTTAAATAAATGTATTACGTGTATTGCTTTCAACTAACCTAATACAGTTGTATGAAATCTGTTGACATAACAGGACTGGCTTATCTATAGCCAGTTGAGTAGCACTTGAAATGTTTTGGCTCTATGAAACCTGATGTACTCATGTGATTCTGTTTCTTTCAAGTTTGTATCTTATTGGTCGAAGGCACTTAAAGTCCCTTTGGATAAAAGCGTCAGCTAAATGTAATGTAATGTAATGACACGTTTTATTAAAGTCAACGTTTCAGTTTTTCAATATGTCGATTAATCAAACTGTTTTTTAGTCCTTTGATCAAAATAACTCGCTTTTAATACTAGTTGAACATAACATTTTGTGCTTTTTACCTCGTTTTTAATTATTTTTTTATTATTTTACTCCTATTGTGTTATTTCATATGTGTTCCCTGTACAGCACTTTGGTCAACTGAGGTTGTTTTAAATGTGCTATTTAAATAAATAAAGATTGAGATTGAACATAAAGGAATGTCGAAGACCAAATTAGCGTCACATTGACAACATATTTAGCCTTAGATGTTGGCCTTAATGGTTTCTTTGTGTCCTCCCTTCTGGACAGCCTGTGGAATATTTCTGCAGATATTCATGCTCACAAACAAAACGGGAAAAGTGCCCCCTTCCTTTGTTGTTTGCTTATAAAGCAGCCGCGACACCACAGAGAAATCAAAAGTGCATTTCCTCTATTGAGCTGAAACCGTGGAGCCACTTGAACAGCACTTATTGTCCTCAGGTGGAAAGAGCTGAGTGGAGGACAAATAAACAGATTTAATCAGAGCATCCGAAACCCCGTGTGCGTGTGACTGCTTTAAATATATTGAAAGAAATAGAGGAGAATTTGGTTTCAAACTGAGGTTTAGAGGCGGTTTCCTGACTGCTCTTCTTATCCCACCTGTTATCAAAGTGACAAACTTCCCTTTGGGTTTAACGCACCCACACAGACACCAAGTGTGATGAGATAAAATGAGATGGGAGGGAGGATGAAATATGATTTGAGAGGCGTGCAGAGGAAGCAGGTGACTCAGCAGGCAGAACTTTTTAGTGTTTGCTCCATCTCTTATCCATGTCATTCATAATAACCTCTAGAAGGGGGATTCACGATCATGGGGATGATTCGTGTTTTTCTGAGTCCTGGTTTGTGATGCTTAATTGCTTTTTAAGTAATGAACGAAAGTCAGTTAAAAGTATGACATTTATGTTACAGGAGCCGTATTAGATGTGGGCTAAACAAGAGTGTTAATGGTTTCATCAAGCACCGTTTGGAGCTGGAGAAAACTGCCACCATCGACATTGAAATTCCAATAAAATTGTTCTTAAAGGTCACCTCTTCTTCATGTCTCTTCTACATCAACATGTGTCCCCTCTTCTCCATGTCTCTTCTACATCAGCATGTGTCCCCTCTTCTTCATGTCTCTTCTACATCAACATGTGTCCCCTCTTCTTCATGTCTCTTCTACATCAACATGTGTCCCCTCTTCTTCATGTCTCTTCTACATCAACATGTGTCCCCTCTTCTTCATGTCTCTTCTACATCAACATGTGTCCCCTCTTCTTCATGTCTCTTCTACATCAACATGTTTCCCCTCTTCTTCATGTCTCTTCTACATCAACATGTGTCCCCTCTTCTTCAGGTCTCTTCTACATCAGCATGTGTCCCCTCTTCTTCATGTCTCTTCTACATCAACATGTGTCCCCTCTTCTTCATGTCTCTTCTATATCAACATGTGTCCCCTCTTCTTCAGGTCTCTTCTACATCAGCATGTGTCCCCTCTTCTTCATGTCTCTTCTACATCAACATGTGTCCCCTCTTCTTCATGTCTCTTCTATATCAACATGTGTCCCCTCTTCTTCATGTCTCTTCCACATCAACATGTGTCCCCTCTTCTCCATGTCTCTTCTACATCAACATGTGTCCCCTCTTCTTCATGTCTCTTCTACATCAACATGTGTCCCCTCTTCTTCATGTCTCTTCTACATCAACATGTGTCCCCTCTTCTTCATGTCTCTTCTACATCAACATGTGTCCCCTCTTCTTCATGTCTCTTCTACATCAACATGTGTCCCCTCTTCTTCATGTCTCTTCTACATCAACATGTGTCCCCTCTTCTTCATGTCTCTTCTACATCAACATGTGTCCCCTCTTCTTCATGTCTCTTCTACATCAACATGTGTCCCCTCTTCTTCATGTCTCTTCTACATCAACATGTGTCCCTTCTTCTTCATGTCTCTTCTACATCAACATGTGTCCCCTCTTCTTCAAGTCTCTTCTACATCAACATGTGTCCCCTCTTCTCCATGTCTCTTCTACATCAACATGTGTCCCCTCTTCTTCATGTCTCTTCTACATCAACATGTGTCCCCTCTTCTTCATGTCTCTTCTACATCAACATGTGTCCCTTCTTCTTCATGTCTCTTCTACATCAACATGTGTCCCCTCTTCTGCAAGTCTCTTCTACATCAACATGTGTCCCCTCTTCTCCATGTCTCTTCTACATCAACATGTGTCCCCTCTGTGGAAAGAGACTCTGAAAGTTTCAGGAACAAAGATTCTCTCTCTTTTTGATCCATTTCTATAAAAACCTGTCTGAAAATGAGCTGATCAGATTTTGGCCACTTTATGATGTCATAACGATGTTTTGTCTTGTGTAACCATTAGCCAATCAGCAACCAAGGTAGCCCCCCCCCCTCCCTTATCACCTGAATCTCCTCCTAGAGCACCATTGAGTTCTTTTTAAACCAATCATCTCACAAGGGGGCGTGGCCAGCAGCAGCACCATTAGCATCTAGTAACAGACAGAGAATCAGCACTTTGGAAACAGGGCTGAAACAGAGGGGATTATGGGTAATGCTGCAATTATCTGTTTGGTATTTGGAGCCAAACACTTCAGAGACATGTTTTGTATATATCTAAGACCTGTAATATATTGATGAAAAACAGTATAATAGGGGACCTTTAATGATTAAAACAGAGAAGCGTTTAAAGACTTGCACAATGATTTTCTGGCTCGTTTTAAAATGATGTTACTCATATTCACACATCGAGTAATATTCAGGGAACCGTTGGTGGATATTAAATGAAAGTAGGTTGAGTTTTAAACTGCATTTTCTGTGCTTTCATTAAAAGGAAATGCAAATACTCTTCTGCACACTGAGAGGAACGAGAGAGTTTTGGGGGATTTATGAAGAAGATGTTAATGAAAGTGTCAAATGCTCACAGAAGACCAATATAAGGTGCTAAGGAGAGGAAAGGTGTGTAGATAAAGCTAAATGATAGTTTAAAAGCTACAGACTGCTTAAACTATTGTCAGTGACTGGTTGCAATGTGGCTTTAACCCTTAGATGACCGAGTGACTGGACCCTACTCTCTTGCATAAGTGGGTCAAAAAGGACCCGTATTAGAATAATATGCGTTTTTATGCCATTTTTGTCATTTTGGTTAAGAAAAATCACTTGTATAATATTTAGTATTCTATTTTGGTTCACACTAGAAATATTTTATATGTAATTTTTCACTATTTATAACTTTAGACATTTCTTTTACATTTTGAAAAAAAACGAAATTCCATAGAAAATGTATACGGGTCATTTTTGACCCACTTATGGAAGCTTGGGGTAGAAATACAAAAACTACAATTTGAATGGCATGATATCCAAAACATGTTTTTTGAGGAATAGCTGGAATATGAAATGATAAAAAAATGTAATTACAAAGATACTCTAAGAAAACCACCTCAAAAAAGACCCACTTATGCATCTAAGAGTTAAAAGGGTTTTCCAATGTGAAAACATCCCTCAATTTTGTCCTTGTGAAACATTCATGTGCAAACCTTTAAAGCAACCGAATAATTAACTAAGTACTCGAGCAATATGGTGATATATACACAACATATTTTTGCCCAGCTGCTCTGGTGTCAGTGTGTTTAAAGAGACTGCTTCTTGGCACAAAGGCCAGACACTGTGAATGTGAACAGAAAAGGCTTCCAGACAATAAAAGGCAGCACATCGATAACTGCTGGGCTGAGCTTAGCGGGGGATTTATTGGTTTAATTCTCAAAATACACAAAGACTGCTGCACAAGTTCAAACAAGTGAAGGGCGCTCCTCTCGTGTTTGTGTGCGTTCGCTCGTGCTCCAAATCCAATCTAGCATCTTATTCGACACGTACAGCAGAGCAAATATTAGTTCTACATATATTGGGAGACAATCTGCTGTCACCATACTGTTTTCCTGCAGAGCGTCAGTAAACAGAGCCGAGCAGAAACTGAATGTCGTGTGCCATCCCAGAGTAATCCCATTACTTCTGTGTAGCGTCGCTTTAAATTCCTGCAATCTGTGTTCAGCTATACGTTTATTTTTAATTGGACTGTCGTCGCTTCAGTTTTCCTCACATTGCTTATATTTAGCCGATATATGTTGATATATAGAGAGACTATGTTTAGTGTTTAGTTTAATTTAAAACAAAGAAAACATTTAACTACCTGAAAAATACTCATTTAAATCAACTTAACCTTCCTATTGTCTTCGTTTCCCCCCCCACCTTTACTTTGGTGTTCGCGGTAAAATGTGACCGGTCCTGTTTTAACTGCTATTACATTAACACAAAAACCATTAATCATCACCAAATTTCATTTAACACCCTTTCAAACTGTACATATTGTATCAGACTACTGGTATACATGAACTGCAGTAAATATACAAAGAATAGACACTGAACATGTATTGCGTGTGCCAGGTGTGATCCATGTGGGGGGAGGGGCACATAAGAGCGGGAAATGTGTCAAATTGTTCTCTGTGTGTGTGTGTGTGTGTGTGTGTGTGTGTGTGTGTGTGTGTGTGTGTGTGTGTGTGTGTGTGTGTGTGTGTGTGTGTGTGTGTGTGTGTGTGTGTGTGTGTGTGTGTGTGTGTGTGTGTGTGTGTGTGTTTTATCTGATCCGGATGGTTACTAATTCCTTTTCTTTATGGCGGTCAGTTTTGGCCGGGAACGCCATGGGTGTTACAAAGTTGACTAAATCATCCAGAATTCAATGAAAGTGGTGATCTGCCATTTTATATGTTCAAAGGTCTACTGTGAAGGATATCATGAAGCCTTAATGCAATCGAATGTAACACAAAAAAGTTATGATTGATGAAAGTAGTAAATCGGTCAGATTTGACCCGAAGACAACAGGATCGGGTTCAAGACGTTGTTCCTTGAGGCAATTAATTAACATCCTCGAAAGCGCTGGAGACGCTGTAGTACATATGCCGGGCCTGTAAGTGGCGCATTACTTCCGCCACAAAATACACCAAAAGCAGCGAAGAAGACCCTCGAGCATGGTTGCCATGGTTGCCCTTCTGTTCATTCCCCGCTGTGGATTTAGCAACATGTAGTTCATGTAGTTCTCCATGTCCACTTGTTGCTGATGGTTGTGGTAGAGGAGCTCTAGATTGTGTACTAACATCTGTAGCATGGTCAGTAGCAGTAGCCCTAGCAGTAGCTACTGACCATGCTACAGCAGTGAGCAGCAGAGGTGGGGAGGGGCGGGGCTAGGGCTTCATCGTTATCAGGAAATGATCGTATAGGGCGTACACGCGGAGCCGTTTGACCCCCAGAGCGTTCAGGTTGCAGATCTATCCACCTTGGGACCCGTTATCGTTTGCTGGGTCCGTTTGCGCGTTTCCGTTACGGCCTCGTGTGAACGAACGAACGGGCTATACGAAAGAGAAAAGTTGCGGATACAACCGTTTGCGTTATCGTGTAAACAGCACATAGTCTCGATCAAAGGTTAAGGGACCATCAGAGTTTTTATCTGATTAAATGATACTGACCAAAAGAGTGACAGAACAGTCAAACTAAAACTGAAGAGAGGAACGGTGACTATCTGGGAGTTACAGTAGTCACCAAAAACGACCCTTTTCACATTAACACACACTAACACACACTAACACACACAACACACACTTTTACACACACTAACACACACTAACACACACAACACACACAACACACACTAACACACACACTACACACACAGATATCTCGAAGGAGTTGCCTCTGTTGAATAGATGACTTTCTCGGTGAGAATGTGAAGCCTCTATCTGAGCGGAGGCGCTGACGTCTATTAGATCTATAAATCATGTTAGGTTAGGGGTGGGGGGGGGGCTGGGTATTGGAGGAGGGCAGGGGGGCGGGTGGGAGAGCTCAGGGTCGTAAATCTCATTACCTGAGAACGCTGCTGCCCCCCCCCCCCCCCCCGTCCCCCCTGTCCTCAATCTCTCCCATTATCAGCTAACCTTGACCGCCGACGCAGACACTTACACTCGATCAAGCTGCGGGGTGTGTGTGTGTGTACGTCACTGTGTGTGTGTGTGTGTGTGTGTGTGTGTGTGTGTGTGTGTGTGTGTGTGTGTGTACGTCACTGTGTGTGTGTGTGTGTGTACGTCACTGTGTATGTGTGTGTGTGTGTGTACATCACTGTGTGTGTGTGTGTGTACGTCACTGTGTGTGTGTGTGTGTGTGTGTGTGTGTGTGTGTGTGTGTGTGTGTGTGTGTGTGTGTGTGTGTACGTCACTGTGTGTGTGTGTGTGTGTGTGTGTGTGTGTGTGTGTGTGTGTGTGCGTGTGTGTGTGTGTGTGTGTGTGTACGTCACTGTGTGTGTGTGTGTGTGTGTGTGTGTGTGTGTGTGTGTGTGTGTGTGTGTGTGTGTGTGTGTGTGTACGTCACTGTGTGTGTGTGTGCGCGTCACTGTGTGTGTGTTTTTACCTGTCATATTTGCACTGTGATATTTAAAGGCCCCCTCATCCCCCTCCGTATTTTAAATGAGGCCCCAGGATTTATTTAAATTAATATATCAGTTTATTCTTGCTGCTGTCATCTTGTCATTGGCATTTTCCATTGAACTTGTCAGTCACTTATAAAGGTCAACACACACACACACACCCACACCCACACACACACACACACACACACACACACACACACACACACACACACACACACACACACACACACTCATTCTCAAAGTTGACTTTTAAAATGTTGGGTTCATCCTTTATGCAGGTAGACTTATCCATCCTTATTTAAGATTGTTAAATTGTGTTCTTATTTAATTATTTTTCATTTCTTTGGACTGTTTTTTTAAAAAGCATAAAACAAATGAGAGCACCTTTAAAGGCCAGGGGTCCATGATTTATAACTGTTCTAATCAGGAACAGCGTATAGGCTGAACTTCAGGTAATGACTTGTTTATTTTTTCTGGCAGAAGCAGGAAAATAACTCAGACTTGTGATGTGTGAAGTTTTTTCTGCGGGTAGCGAACAGATTGTTCCTGCAGTCAGTTCTGGTTTGCTGAGTCACTCTGAGAGCTGCTGTGAAACGGCCAATAAACACACACCTGTAAGCACACCATGCTTCATTTAAGGGCTAATGATCTCCTTCTGAAACACACACCTGAGTCTGCGTTACATCCTCGCTCTAACCACTTCCTGTCTGTCCGAGGAATGCAGCATAATATGAATGTTCTTATAGAAAATCATGCATTTAGTTAAAGGCTAAAAAAACATATTTAAATTATTTTTCTTCGTTTGACTTTTGATGACATTCAACATTATCGTTTGCCGTGCTTGTGGTGTGTTTTTATGGATGGAATTATTAGTCTGTCTGTTTAAACTCTTTGGCTCGGACATTAATATATATTACATGATGCCATGAAATGTTGAAACAGACATTTGTAGTTTTAAGAGAAATGCCTTGCCAAATATTGATCCTCTAACATACGTCAATGTCTTTTATCAGCAGATATTGGAATCAATTTTATAGCTACATGAAACTAATGGCGCAATGGCGTGGTTTGTACTTGTTTAACTGTTGTCTAGTTTCTGAACAGATATGACGAGCTGTGAGCTCTGAGGGCTAACAGCTAACGGCTGATGTTGGTTTTGTGGTTCTCATTGAAGATGACGTCACGGCTCCGCCTACACTGCGTTACTATAGTTACTGCCCCAGCTGCTAAACTGTAATGGAAACGCAGCATAAAGTGAGCCTGGCCTACCAAGGCCTAACTATACCGTACTAAGCCGTGCGAGGCCCTGCAGTGGAAATGCGCCATAAGAATGGTTGTGTTCTGCTAACTTAGCTTAGCCTTCGTTACAGTTTGCAATGTTGCACTGCCATGTTTCTACGGTAGCCCAGGAAGGACAAACCAAACACTGGCAGACTCAGAGTAGTAGAAGTTAGTTGCATTTCTAAGTTATCTGCAGGCCACTGAAGGAGGGTAATAGTAGGGCAGCGATGACGTACTTAGGCTGACCCATAAGTTAGTATCGTGAAGATCTGCCCTGATAATAAGCAGTTGGATTTCCTCATGTTATTTCGGTATATATTGCAGCAAATAAGCTCAGTGTCAAACACACATTTACTCTATGATCCTTGACACCTTTCGTTTTGATATTCTCCACATCATGAAACCACTTTGTGATTTTTGAAGAGTTAACTCAATTGCTAGAAGTAAAAAGCTA